>NC_070597.1:1571191-1801191 GCF_027409825.1 Scomber japonicus | reverse complement strand
GCTCCTGCTGATCACTGCTATGCTGGACCTGAAGATGTGGCCTGTGATGTCTGCACTGGGAGGAAGCTGAAAGCCTTCAAGTCCTGTCTGCAGTGTCTGGTCTCTTACTGTGAGAATCATCTCCAGTCTCACTTTGAGTCAACCAAACTACAGAAACACAAGCTGGTGGAGCCCTCGGAGAAGCTCCAGGAGAACATCTGCTCTCGTCATGATGAGGTGATGAAGATATTCTGCCGTACAGATAAGAAGTGTATCTGTTATCTGTGCACTATGGAGGATCATAAAGGCCACGACACAGTCCCAGCTGCAGCAGAAAGGACTGAGAGGCAGAGAGAGCTCGAGGTGAGTCGACTAAACATCCAGCAGAGAATCCAGGACAGAGAGAAAGATGTGAAGCTGCTTCAACAGGAGGTGGAGGCCGTCAGTCGCTCTGCTGATAAAGCAGTGAGGGACAGTGAGAAGATCTTCACTCAGCTGATCCGTCTCCTCCAGAAAAGAAGCTCTGATGTGAAGCAGCAGATCAGATCCCAGCAGGAAACTGAAGTGAGTGGAGTCAAAGAGCTTCAGGAGAAGCTGCAGCAGGAGATCACTGAGCTGAAGAGGAAAGACGCTGAACTGAAGCAGCTCTCACACACAGAGGATCACAACCAGTTTCTACACAACTACCCCTCAGTGTCACAACTCAGTGAACCTACAGACTCATCCAGCATCAATATCCGTCCTCTCAGATACTTTGAGGATGTGACAGCAGCTGTGTCAGAGCTCAGAGATAAACTACAGGACATCCTGAGGGACAAATGGACAAACATCTCAGCGGCAGTAACTGAAGTGGACGTTTTACTGCCACAACCAGAACCCAAGACCAGAGCTGAGTTCTTAAGATATTCACGTGAAATCACTCTGGATCCAAACACAGCAAACACATGGCTGTTATTATCTGAGGGGAACAGAAAAGTAGAAAGTAGGTATCAACATCAGTCTTATTCTAGTCACACAGACAGATTCACTGACTGGTGTGAGGTCCTGAGTAGAGAGAGTCTGACTGGACGTTGTTACTGGGAGGTGGAGCGGAGTGGAGGAGGAGCACTTTTTGTAGCAGTCGCATACAAGAATATCAGCAGAGCAGGAAGTGAATCTCAATTTGGATGTAATGACAAATCCTGGTCTTTATGTTGTGACACTAACAGTTATGAATTTTGGTTCAACAACATTAATACTCCCGTCTCAGGTCCTGATTCCTCCAGAGTCGGAGTCTACCTGGATCACAGAGCAGGTATTCTGTCCTTCTACAGCGTCTCTGAAACCATGACTCTCCTCCACAGAGTCCAGACCACATTCACTCAGCCTCTCTATGCTGGACTTTGGGTTTGTTATGAATCCACAGTTGAGTTGTGTAAAGTGAAATAGACAGAAGTCATTTCAGACTTCATGTGTCAGATGCTGTAATTCTTCATGTTTTTGTCTCCATGTTTCTGAGCTGCTCAGAGATCAGCTGACATGCTAATAGTGATATTCAACTTTTATTTTACTTTATGTATGCATCGTTTATATAATCAGTTTCTTTAAATGTGACTTTTTCCTGTGTGTTTTTATCCATGGAGGCTCTCACTGCTAATCATCATGTTTTTAACCTTCATTGACATTTCTTCAGATGAAAATGTGAACTTTTCTTTGTTCTAAATGTTAGTTTCATGTTTGTATTGATGTATTTGTGTCTGTTGTTTCTTAAACAGAGAAAACAGCAGAACTTCCTTCATCACAGATATTTTGTTCTCATCACTTTGTAAATTCATAAAGAAATGTTCAATCAAACTGTAATGATCATGATAATAATCATTAATGATGTTCTTGTACATAGCTGACATTCTGGGTTACACTAACTGACTGTGTGGATGAAGTCAATCTGAACATGAAATCATTGATCACACTTTACTGATTGGATGTGTCGACAATCTGAAGCTTCAATAATCAATAAAGATGATTTTATCAACAGTGATCAAAGTGTTTTCTTCTCATTCAAAGCTTCTGGAGAAAATGTGAAACTACAATGAGAGTTTATTAAAGTTCACATCATAATACTGCAGTACTTTTACTGTAATACTGCATACTACATCACTATAATACTACAGTACTTTTACTGTAATACTACATCACTTGTAAGGCTGCAGTTCGCTCTGACAGCCACTAGGGGGCCGCAGCGTGTTTCTGTCTGTCATTCAAACCCCATTAAAATGAATGAAACTGACAGAGTGTTAAGGTGTGTGTGAGTGTGTGTGTGTGTGTGTGTTTGTGAGTGTGTGTGTGTGTGTGTGTTTGTGAGTGTGTGTGTGTGTGACTGAATGTGAATCATCAGTACGAGTACAAACTGCAAAAATGATGATTTCATGAAACTGTAGTGTGTGTGTGTGTGTGTGTGTGTTAGACAGATGGGGGGTTGGGGAGGGGGCTGATGGGGGAGTGGGGGGGCAGAGGGGGGTTACACTGCCCCACACTGTTCAAACTGTTTATGCATACCAGTGTGCTGTGAGGGCCTCTCTGTCGCTGCCTGTTTACTCAAACTTATTTTGGGAAAATTCCACCTCGCTGCACGACTCTGGCCATAAATCACTGAATCTGCAGCTTTGTGGGATGATAGCTTCTGTCAGTCACACACACGCACACACACACACACGCACACACACACACACGCACACACACGCACACACACACACACACACACACACACACACACACACACACACACACACTCCGCTGTGTTTTCGTTGGTGTAACTAAGTACTTTTACTTCACTTCTGTACTCGAGTATTTTTCACTTGTCTTTCAGTGTTTTAGGATTTTAGTCGGACACATTATTAAATATATATATATATTACATATTGATTTTAAAACATTTTATATATAACAGCACATAACTGTAATGATATTAACTTAAACATATGAATGATATTACTTTATTTCTCTGATGATAGACTCAATAATCTGCTGTTTGTTTGCCGTTAATTCATTAATTAATCTCATTAATCTTTTCATTCACTCATTATTATTCTTTCATATATCATTAATCCATTCACTCTCTTTATTAATCAGTTTAATAATCTTTAATTAATCCAGTCAAAGATTATTAATCTCAGTTGATTAATCTCTGATCACATGACGCTGTGTTTCTGTATTAACTCAGAGCTCCAAACGTCATATTTTAATCTGGTATTTTAGGGTTTTGATCATTTATAAATCTGTCTGCATTGATTATTGATCCACTTCTCTGCAGCCAATCAAACAGAAACTCAAATAATCTCCATCATATTAAATCTGAGAGCTGCTGGAGCGACGGCGACCCCTGCTGGAGGAAAACATGAACCACAGACCAAGAGACAAAGCTTTAAATTCTTTAGGTACTTCTTCTTTATGGTTTATTTCAAATACCTTCAAAATGGCAGAGAGGCACACAGGCTACAAGTGTCTGAAGCTAGTAAGCCAATATGAGCACCAGATAGATATCACATGAGAAAAAAACATATTTACAAATATAAATTAACACATATTTCAACTCTAACAGACACTGTGACGGCAGATTTATTAAAAAATAATAAAATAAAATAACATTAAGTGATGATGGTGGAATGTCTTCGTTTGAGATGATGAAAAGAAATCAGCTTACATTTATTTATATTGTGCGTAGTGCAAGAAATACTGTCAGTAATAATAATTATAATAAAATAATAATAATAATAATAACTGATCATTCACATTCGTAACACCTTTGGTCCAAAGAACTGAAGAAGTCCAGCCAGCAGGCCCATGTGGGACCAGAAGGGTTCAAACTGGGCCGCAAAAATGGGACCCAAGTGGGTTTTTGTCTTCAGTTTCCATGGTGACCACACCTGTGTTTACCCAAATGGGCTTCAGGTGGGATCTGACTGGGTTTCAGGTGGAGCCCAACTGGGTGAGACTCATGTGGGCTCCATATGTTCGCCCATATGGGGTCAGAATGGACCTTAAATGGGCTTCACAGGTGGGGCCCATATGGGGTCTAAATGGGATCAGAATGGACCTTAAATGGGCTTCACAGGTGGGGCCCATATGGGGTCTAAGTCAGATCAGAATGGACCTTAAATGGGCTTCACATGTGGGCTCCATATGGGGTCTAAATGGGATCAGAATGGACCTTAAATGGGCTTCACATGTGGGCTCCATATGGGGTCTAAATGGGATCAGACTGGACCTTAAATGGGCTTCACATGTGGGCTCCATATGGGGTCTAAATGGGATCAGAATGGACCTTAAATGGGCTTCACATGTGGGCTCCATATGGGGTCTAAATGGGATCAGACTGGACTTTAAATGGGCTTCACGTGTGGGGCCCATATGGGATCAGAATGGACCTTAAATGGGTTTCACATGTGGGGCCCATATGGGGTCTAAATGGGATCAGAATGGACCTTAAATGGGCTTCACATGTGGGGCCCATATGGGGTCTAAATGGGATCAGAACGGACCTTAAATGGGCTTCACATGTGGGGCCCAATATGTTTGCCCTGTTTATGCCCATTTAGCCCCCTTACGTCCCACATAGGCGTCATGTTACTGACACCATGTGGGACGTGCAAAGTTAACCCAGTTCCAGCCCACATGGACCTGCTGGCTGGGAGACGATTACAAAAAAAAGAAAAAAGCGCGATGTGTGGATGAAGGTTTACCGATCACAGACAAACTTTACTCGTTTTTTTTTTTTTATGGGTTTTTTTTCTTTTCTTTTCTTTTGACGTCATGCTGCCACATATTTAAAAAGTTTGGATACAGGTCCGACAAACACAAAACGTTCCTACTCAAACTAATCGTCACAAGCAGCTGAACGGTGGCAGTGGTGTGAGAGGAACCTGAGGCACTGGAGAGGCGGCGGCGGCGGCGTACATCCATCGGGACTTTTTAAACCCCCCCTACCCCCCCCCCTCCCCGAAACGCAGTCTGAGCCCAGCAGGAGACTTTATCGGTTTAACCCTTTATAGGACACTCATTGAAAGGAAGGGAGAAAGGAAGGAAGGATGGAGGAAGGAATGGAAGGAAGGAAGGACAGAAGGAAGGAAGGTAGGGCGGAGGAAGGAAAGGAAGGAAGGACGGAGGAAAGAAGGAAGGAAGGAAGGTAGGGCGGAGGAAAGAAAGAGAGAAGGAGGGAGGGAGCAAGGAAGAACAGATGGAAGGAAGGAAAGGAAGAAGAAAGGGGGATGGAGGAAGGAAAGAAGGAAGGGAGGAGAGAAGGAAGGAAGGAAGGAAGGGGGAGGAAAGAAAGAGAGAAGGAGGGAGGGAGCAAGGAAGAATAGATGTAAGGAAGGAAAGGAAGGAAGGACGGAGGAAATAAGGAACGAGGGAGGGAGAAAGGAAAAGAGGAAGGGAAGAAAGAAGGCAGGGAGGAAGGAAAAAGGAAGGAACGATATTTTGGGATATTTATAGAAGTTACCAAATATAACTATTTTCCCAATAAAGGGTTAAAAAAAAAAAAAATCTTCACTCAAAGTCCACTTACTTAACTTTTTACCCCCCCCAGAACTTTCAGCCGTACCTCATGGTCTTCTTCATCATCAGCAGACAGAGTGCGCAACAATCACATGACCGAAACACCGTGAGCACCGCTTGAAAGCTTGAAAACAAAAAGCCAGTAAGTTAACCTTTAGTGATGAAGACCATGAGCTATACTTGAAAGCTCTTTGAGGGGAAGAAAGCTAGCAAGTGGACCTTGAGTGAAGATTAATAATATCGACCGTCTGTGACATCGCGACTGAAGCTTCTGTTAGCTTGACGACTAGTTAGCGATGAAGACCATGAGCTGTGCTTGAAAGCCCTGTTGAAAGAAAGGGGGAAGGGAGGAAGAAGGAAGGAAGGAAGGAAGGGGAAGGAAGGGAGGAAGAAGGAAGGAAGGAAAGGAGGAAGGAAAGGAGGGACGAAGGAAGGAAAGAAAGGGGGAAGGAAGGGAGGAAGAAGGAAGGAAGGAAAGGAGGAAGGAAAGGAGGGACGAAGGAAGGAAAGAAAGGGGGAAGGAAGGGAGGAAGAAGGAAGGAAGGAAAGGAGGAGGGAATGAAGGAAGGAAGGAAGGAAGAATGAAGGAAAGGAGGAAGCAAAGGAGGAAGAAGGAAGGAAGGAAGGAAGGAAGGGAAGAAGGGAGGAAGGAAGGAAAGAAAGGGGGAAGGAAGGAAAGAAGGAAAGGAGGAGGGAATGAAAGGGGGAAGGAAGGAAGGAAGGGAGGAAGAAGGAAGGAAGGAAGGAAAGGAGGAGGACCTTGAGTGAAGATGAACTCATAAACCGCCGGTGTCATCATGTGATCAAACTGGAGTTGATGAAAGTTCCAGGAAGAAAGCTACATTCAGACTGAAGTGTCATCGCATCGTCACATGACCCGAAGTTTCAGTCACGTGACGACAACTCAGCGAACCCTCTCCACCGAGGAGGACCATGAGCTGCGCTTGAAAGCTCAGGGAAGTAAAATGCTGAGCAGGTTGAGACTGATCAGTCTGCTGATGAAGACCATGGACTTTGTGCCTGAAAGCCCAGCTAGTAAGTTGACCATGAGTGGAGATGAATATTCATTATTATTTTTAAAAAAGTTTTAATTTAAAGCTTCAAACTTCTCAAACATTGCCGACGAGAAACTTTAAAACTCGAAATCTGCAAAACTTCTGGTGAAATGACTCTTTAACCCTCCTGATGTCCTCGAGTCAAGGAAGGAAGGGAGGAAGGAAGAAGGAAAGGAGGAAGGAAGGAAAGATGGAAAGACGGAAGGATGGAAGGAAGGAAGGGAGGAAGGAATGAAGAAGGAAGGAAGGAAGGAATGATGAAGGGAGGAAGAAGGAATGATGAAGGGAGGAAGAAAGAAGGAAAGGAGGAAGGAAGGAAGGAAGGAAGGAAGGAATGAAGAAGGAAGGAAGGAAGGAATGATGAAGGGAGGAAGAAAAAAGGAAAGGAGGAAGGAAGGAAAGAAGGAAAGACGGAAGGATGGAAGGAAGGAATGATGAATGGAGGAAGAAAAAAGGAAAGGAGGAAGGAAGGAAAAAAGAAAGAAGGAAGGGAGGAAGGAAAGAAAGAAGGAAGGAAAGATGGAAGGAAGGAAGGAGGAACGGAAATAAGGAAGGCAGGAAGGAAGGAGGGAGGAAAGGAACAGTCAGAACAGACGGGGTCAATTTGACCCGGGAGGATGACGGGAGGGTTAATGAGGTTCGGAGCCGCTGGAGGAGCAAACGTTACAGGATCAGCTTCATTAATTCATCGTTTGTTCTCTAAAAACATCCGAAAGATGCTCCGATCTCCGTCACGTACGCCGAAGACGAGCAGCGACCATCGAGTGTTCGGTTCCATTATTAAAACAGCTGCTGATTCATTTCCTGTCAATTCATCGGTTAAAGTACGACGGACGTAAAAAGAAAAGAAAAAAAAATACTGACCTCGAGGACGGGGGCAAATACTCTGAGATTAACCCTCCTGTTGTGCTCAGGTCAAGGAAGGAAGGAAGGAAGGAAGGAAGGAATGATGAAGGGAGGAAGGAAGTAAGAAAAAAGGAAATGAGGAAGGAAGGAAGGAAGTAACGAAGGAAGGAAGGAGGAAAAGAGGAAGGAAGTAAGGAGAGGAAAAAAGGAATGAGGAAGGAAGGAAGGAAGTAGGAAAGAAGGAATGAGGAGGGAAGGAAGGAAGGAAGGAAGGAAGGAAGGAAAAAAGGAATGAGTAAGGAAGGAAGGAAGGAAGGAAGGAGAGAAGGACAGAAGGAAGGAAGGAAGGAGGAAAAGAGGAAGGAAGTAAATTTACGACTTTAATCTTAATAGCCCCGCCCCCCCCCTTCCTCTTCCTCTTCCTCTTCTAGGTCAGTATTTTATATTTCTTACATACGTGGCCCTGTTAGCGTCGTCGCCGCTTGAGGAGAATAAAAGTCGTGACTCTGAGTTCGTAGGTTTCCGTCTTCGGACTCAGACTGCGTTTTAGCGTCAGGAGGAAACGAGGGTTTAAACATCAGGGTTCCTACTTCCTGTTCCTTCCGTGTGATAAATGCTCGACGTGTGACGGCTGTGTTCGTGTCGGTGAGCGTGTCGGACGTCCGGCTCGGTGTTGTGCGTGTCGGTAGGAACCCTGAGAGCTGCTGCGGGAAGAGTCGGGAGTCAGTTCGTCCTTCAGTGATTCCGAGAGTTGAAGAATCCCACGCTGGTCGGCGACTCCTTCACCGTCACCGTGATGAAGTTGGCCGTGACGTCGGTGACGAACACGTGCTCCAGGAGGCTGCGCGTCGGCCGCCAGTCCGTTTCCGTGTCCGACTCGGTGGCGTCGTTGCCGAGGCTGGGCCGGCTGTTGCTAGGATACAGGACGGTGTCGTGCTCCGAATCGCTGCTGCTGGTCTCGTCGGAGTCTCCGGTGCTGAGCTCGTTCAGGCTGCGGGTTTGTTTCCGCTCCTCCTGCCGCACGCTGCCGTTCCCCCGCCCGCCGCCGCCCGCCATCTTCTTAGCGTCTCCTAGCATTTCCTTCCTGTCCTCTCGTAACCTCGCCTGCTCCGCGCCGCCTCCTGCCGGCAGACCCGAGCGATGCCCGGCGGACGTTCGAGTGTCTTTGAAGCCTCCCGCCGCTCCTTTTACGACGACCCCGCTCCTCAAGCTGGACCTGGACGGGGCGGCGCCGCTCGTGTGCGCCCCCTGCAGGCTGCTGCCGGCCGGCGGCTTGCTGACGCTCTGCAGGTTGAGGGCTCGGAGGCTCAGCGCCTGGTTGGCTCGGTCTCGTGGCGTCGGCGAGGCTGACGGTTTGGAGAGACCGGAGTTCTGCTGCTTGTGATGAACCGACCCGCTCTGACCCCCGAGGCCCTCCTGCCTCCTCTGGCCCAGCGGGGAGCGATGGACCCCCGCCGGGCCCCCGATAAACCCGCCCAGAGACCCCGAGCTTCCTCCTGGTTTCAGAGCAGACACTTTGAACCCGTCTCCTCTGCTGCCGCCGGTCTCTGACGTGGAGCGCTTCAGCTCGGACAGCGAGTTCTTACTCTGTGAAGCGCCGGCTTTGTGGGAGGAGGAGGAGGAGGAGAGGGAGCGGTTGGTCCAGATGCAGCTGAGGGATCCGGGTTTGGAGGCGGCGCTCTGGGAGAAGGAGCTGCTGGAGGTCTGCGAGGCGGACACGGCCTCGTCTCTGGCGCTCCGGCTCATCCCGGTGTAGGTGAAGCTGGCCGGCTGCAGCGGCTTCTTCACGCCGGGCCGAGGATCCTCCCTGGACGGTCTGAGCGCCTGGTGGTGGCGAGGAGGAGCAGGAGGAGGAGGAGGAGGAGGTGGTGGAGGAGGAGGAGGAGGAGTAGGAGAAGGCGGTCTACTCTTCGCCTGTCGTAGAGCTCTCAGGTCGGGGGGGAGCGGCTTCCTGCCTCGCTTCTTCTTGCAGGGGGGGTCGGGCTTGGCCAGCAGGATCTGAGGCCTCTTCTGGGGGAGCGGGAGGACTCGAGGGCCGGGCTTCGACTTCTTGGTGTGATCTTCATCCTCGGAGGAAGAGGAGGAGGGAGACGAGGAAAGGCCGGAGGAGGAGGAAGAGGAGGAGCGGCTGTCTTTAGGGACGGCTGGAGCAGGCTGCTGGAAATGTAAAACAATCAATAATCAATCATCAAAAAACTAAGTTAAAAAATAATCTACAATAAAAATGAGGAAGTAGAAGAAGAAGAAGAAGAAGAAGAAGAAGAAGAAGAAGAAGAATGACCAGAATCTTCCGCGGACGTCCTCGAGGCCTCTTCCCTTTCTTCTGGAACAGAAGCTCTCGCTCTTGTTCTCTACAATAAAAAGAACAACGTTAAAATAAATCACACACATCTGTCCCAGCTGTTATAGATCATCATCATCATCACCTTCATCATCATCATCATCACCTTCATCATCATCATCATCACCTTCATCATTATTATTACTATTATTATTATAAGAAGAAGGAAGGAAATGAGGGAGGAAGGAAGGAAGGGAGGAAGAAGGTAGGAAAGGAGGGAGGAAGAAGGTAGGAAAGGAGGGAGGGAGAAGGAGGGAGTAAGGGAAGAAGGAAGGAGAGGAGGGAGGGAGGAAGGAAGGGAGGAAGAAGGTAGGAAAGGAGGGAGGGAGAAGGAGGATAGAAAGGAGGGAGGAAGGGAAGAAGGAAGGAAACGAGGGAGTAAGGAATGGAGGAAGAATGATGGAAAGGAGGGAGGGAGGGAGGGAGGAAGGAAGGGAGGGAGGGAGGAAGGAAGGGAGGTGGAAGAGAAGGAGGATAGAAAGGAGGGGGGAAGGGAGGAAGGAAGGAGAGGAGGGAGGAAGAAGGTAGGGAGGGAGGGAGGAAGGAAGAAAGAATGAAAGAAGGGAGGAAGGAAGGGAGGTGGAAGAGAAGAAAGTAAGGAAGGGAGGAAGGGAAGAAGGAAGGAAGGAGAGGAGGGAGGAAGGAAGGAAGGGAGGAAGAAGGTAGGAAAGGAGGGAGGGAGAAGGAAGGAGAGGAGGGAGTAAGGAATGGAGGAAGAATGATGGAAAGGAGAGAGGGAGGGAGGAAGGAAGGAAGGAAGGAAGGGAGGAAGGGAGGAAGGAAGGGAGGTGGAAGAGAAGGAGGAAGAAGGAAGGAAGGGAGGAAGAAGGAAGGAGAGGAGGGAGTAAGGAAGGATGGAAGGAAGGAAGGAAGGGAAGTGGAAGAGAAGAAGGATAGAAAGGAGGGAGGAAGGGAAGAAGAAAGGAAGGAAGGAAGGAAGGAAGGAAGGGAGGAAGGAAGGAAGGAAGCTTACCTCTTGTGAAACGCTGCCAGTAACCTCGGGTCCAAAATGTTTTCTTCTGGCTCCCAACTGTTGTGCCTGAAACATGAAGATGAATCATCACTTCCTGCTCAACCCTATATATGTATTATAAAAGTATACTTTACATTTTAATACACAATGAAGTGAGCATTTAAAAGAGCTTCCTGTTTAATGTGAACGCATTTACAAACTAATATCAGTTATATGAAGGAGCTGCAACTAACGATTATTATTAGGTGAGTCTCTAGTTAACACAGTCACTGCTTTAACCGTAACACCGGTACATGACCATAAGAGTCACTAGTTAACACAGTCACTGCTTTAACCATAACACCGGTACATGACCATAAGAGTTACTAGTTAACACGGTCACTGCTTTAACCATAACACCGGTACATGACCATAAGAGTCACTAGTTAACACGGTCAGTGCTTTAACCGTAACACCGGTACATGACCATAAGAGTCACTAGTTAACACGGTCACTGCTTTAACCATAACACCGGTACATGACCATATATGTATCTACTTTAACTAGAGTCACTAGTTAACACGGTCACTACTTTAACCATAACACCGGTACATGACCATAAGAGTCACTAGTTAACACGGTCACTGCTTTAACCATAACACCGGTACATGACCATAAGAGTCACTAGTTAACACGGTCACTACTTTAACCATAACACCGGTACATAACCATATATGTATCTACTTTAAGTCACTAGTTAACACGGTCACTTCTTTAACCATAACACCGGTACATGACCATATATGTATCTACTTTAACTAGAGTCACTAGTTAACACGGTCACTGCTTTAACCATAACACCGGTACATGACCATAAGAGTCACTAGTTAACACGGTCACTGCTTTAACCGTAACACCGGTACATGACCATAAGAGTCACTAGTTAACACGGTCAGTGCTTTAACCGTAACACCGGTACATGACCATATATGTATCTACTTTAACTAGAGTCACTAGTTAACACGGTCACTGCTTTAACCATAACACCGGTACATGACCATATATGTATCTACTTTAACTAGAGTCACTAGTTAACACGGTCACTGCTTTAACCATAACACCGGTACATCTACTTTAACTAGAGTCACTAGTTAACACGGTCACTACTTTAACCATAACACCGGTGCATGACCATATATGTAGGCTATCTACTTTAACTAGTCATTAGTTAACACGGTCACTGCTTTAACCATAACACCGGTACATGACCATAAGAGTCACTAACACCGGTACATGACCATAAGAGTCACTAGTTAACACGGTCACTGCTTTAACCATAACACCGGTACATGACCATATATGCATCTACTTTAACTAGAGTCACTAGTTAACACGGTCACTGCTTTAACTATAACACCGGTACATGACCATAAGAGTCACTAGTTAACACGGTCACTACTTTAACTATAACACCGGTACATGACCATAAGAGTCACTAGTTAACACGGTCACTGCTTTAACCATAACACCGGTACATGACCATATATGTATCTACTTTAAGTCACTAGTTAACACGGTCACTTCTTTAACCGTAACACCGGTACATGACCATAAGAGTCACTAGTTAACACGGTCACTGCTTTAACCGTAACACCGGTACATGACCATAAGAGTCACTAGTTAACACGGTCACTACTTTAACTATAACACCGGTACATGACCATATATGCATCTACTTTAAGTCACTAGTTAACACGGTCACTGCTTTAACCATAACACCGGTACATGACCATAAGAGTCACTAGTTAACACGGTCACTGCTTTAACCGTAACACCGGTACATGACCATAAGAGTCACTAGTTAACACGGTCACTGCTTTAACCGTAACACCGGTACATGACCATAAGAGTCACTAGTTAACACGGTCACTACTTTAACTATAACACCGGTACATGACCATATATGCATCTACTTTAACTAGAGTCACTAGTTAACACGGTCACTGCTTTAACCATAACACCGGTACATGACCATATATCTACTTTAACTAGAGTCACTAGTTAACACGGTCACTGCTTTAACCATAACACCGGTACATGACCATATATGCATCTACTTTAACTAGAGTCACTAGTTAACACGGTCACTGCTTTAACCATAACACCGGTACATGACCATAAGAGTCACTAGTTAACACGGTCACTGCTTTAACCATAACACCGGTACATGACCATATATCTACTTTAACTAGAGTCACTAGTTAACACGGTCACTACTTTAACCATAACACCGGTACATGACCATAAGAGTCACTAGTTAACACGGTCACTGCTTTAACCATAACACCGGTACATGACCATATATCTACTTTAACTAGAGTCACTAGTTAACACGGTCACTGCTTTAACCATAACACCGCTACATGACCATAAGAGTCACTAGTTAACACGGTCACTACTTTAACCATAACACCGGTACATGACCATAAGAGTCACTAGTTAACACGGTCACTGCTTTAACCATAACACCGGTACATGACCATAAGAGTCACTAGTTAACACGGTCACTGCTTTAACCATAACACCGGTACATGACCATATATGCATCTACTTTAACTAGTCACTAGTTAACACGGTCACTGCTTTAACCATAACACCGGTACATGACTATATATGTATCTACTTTAACTAGAGTCACTAGTTAACACGGTCACTGCTTTAACCATAACACCGGTACATGACCATAAGAGTCACTAGTTAACACGGTCACTGCTTTAACCATAACACCGGTACATGACCATAAGAGTCACTAGTTAACACGGTCACTACTTTAACCATAACACCGGTACATGACCATATATCTACTTTAACTAGAGTCACTAGTTAACACGGTCACTACTTTAACCGTAACACCGGTACATGACCATAAGAGTCATTAGTTAACACGGTCACTGCTTTAACCATAACACCGGTACATGACCATATATGCATCTACTTTAATTAGTCACTAGTTAACACGGTCACTACTTTAACCATAACACCGGTACATGATCATATATGCATCTACTTTAACTAGAGTCACTAGTTAACACGGTCACTGCTTTAACTATAACACCGGTACATGACCATATATGTAATTGCTTTAAGTCACTAGTTAACACGGTCACTGCTTTAACTATAACACCAGTACATGACCATATATGTATCTACTTTAACTAGAGTCACTAGTTAACACGGTCACTGCTTTAACCATAACACCGGTACATGACCATAAGAGTCACTAGTTAACACGGTCACTGCTTTAACCACAACACCGGTACATGACCATATATGTATCTACTTTAAGTCACTAGTTAACACGGTCACTGCTTTAACCACAACACCGGTACATGACCATATATGTATCTACTTTAACTAGTCACTAGTTAACACGGTCACTGCTTTAACCATAACACCGGTACATGACCATATATGCATCTACTTTAAGTCACTAGTTAACACGGTCACTGCTTTAACCATAACACCGGTACATGACCATAAGAGTCACTAGTTAACACGATCACTGCTTTAACCATAACACCGGTGCATGGCCATATATGTATCTACTTTAACTAGAGTCACTAGTTAACACGGTCACTACTTTAACCATAACACCGGTACATGACCATATATGTATCTACTTTAACTAGAGTCACTAGTTAACACGGTCACTGCTTTAACTATAACACCGGTACATGACCATATATGTATCTACTTTAACTAGAGTCACTAGTTAACACGGTCACTGCTTTAACCGTAACACCGGTACATGACCATAAGAGTCACTAGTTAACACGGTCACTACTTTAACCATAACACCGGTACATGACCATATATGTAATTGCTTTAAGTCACTAGTTAATACGGTCGGAGCTCCACCGGGGAGCCGCCGTGTCTCTCCCCGGTAAGGAGCAGACATCCCCGGCAGGTTTATGGTTAGCAGCCCCGGTGAGGAGCAGCAGCAGCAGCAGCAGGCTTTGTTTGGAGCCATGTTTGCAGCGTTAGCTCCTTTAGCAGCTACTCACTTGGACGACCATCCTCTCCACTTCACCAGATACTCCAGCTTCCCCTGCGGAGGACACAACACGTGAGACCGGGGCACACACACCGGCTCCGGGGACACACTCTGCCCGGCGGCCCGCTGCCTGCTTACCTTTCTGGGCCGTTTGCTGAGGATGCATTCCGCATCAAATACCTGGCCGACCGTGACCCCCTCCATTACTGCTGCAGCGGCGAGAGCGCGCATGACCCCGCACGGCCGCCGTAGCGCTGCAGACATCATAATAAACCCCAGACCTTACTGTTAGAAGGTATTTATTCACTTATAACCATAATAATAACCATAAAATAGTATTATTATCATTGTAATTGTTTATCCTTAAACAGACAGGAGTGGAAAATGAGAAAATATAATTTGATCTTACATGTTATCTCATTTGCACCTAAAATAAAACATTTCCATTAATATTTTTAATATATTTTGGATTTTATGAGTTCTATCTCCACCAAGATATGTTGCCCCTATAGCCTATAAGGTATAAAAATGGTAATAATGGCAAAAAACAATTGAATCTTTTATTAGGCAAAGAGAAGTGACACTCCATTGCTTTCCCTGATCATTAATATCACACATACTAGTTTCTAAACTGATTTTTATCATTTCTATCAAAGTATAAACCTACAACAAGCTTCAATTCTACCAATTAAAGGCTCATATACAATTAAACAACAACCTTAACCATCCTAAAGTTAAAGAGTCTGTATCTCCTGGTGCACGCTGCCTGTTTAAGGGTTAAAATTATTAGTAGTAGTAGTATGAGAAGATTTTTATTTCCTTATTCTATTAACATTATTATTATTATTATTAACATTATTATTATTATTATTAACATTATTCATAGTAGTAGTATGATAAGATATTTATGCACTTGTATTATTATCATTATTATTAGTATTAGTAGTAAAGTATAAATAATAATACATTTATTTTATAGAGCTCTTTTAACAATACCCAAAGACGCAAATTAAAACATGTCCTTCTTTCCTACCTTACTCCTTCCTTCTTTCCTTTCCTCCCTTCCTCCCTCCTTTCCTCCCTCCTTTCCTTATTCATTCTTTCCTCCCTCCCTCCTTCTCTTTCTTTCCTCTGTCCTTCTTTCCTACCTTACTCCTTCCTTCCTTCTTTCCTTTCCTCCCTTCCTCCCTCCTTTCCTTCCTTCCTTCCCTCCTTTCCCCCCTTCATTCTTTCCTCCCTCCCTCCTTCTCTCTGCATTTCCTCTGTCCTTCTTTCCTACCTTACTCCTTCCTTCTTTCCTACCTTCCTCCCTCCTTCCTTCTTTCCTTTCCTTTCCTCCCTCCCTCCTTTCAGTATTATATTCATGATTCATGGTTCAGCTCCAGAAATGATAAGAAGTGATTCATAAACCAAGCGTCATAATTTATGAGTCACGTTGAGATAAGACGAGACGGTGAACTCTTATCAACGACTATAAACTTCTTCATGTCCTGATTTAAGTTAAGATAAGATAACTCTAAACCTTTATTAGTCCCGCCATGAGGAAAGAGCAGTAAAAGTAGAACAGCGCCAATAAAACAAGAATAAAGAACAATAGAGGAGGGAGGAAGGAAGGAAGGAAAGGAGGGAGGAAGGGAAGAAGAAAGGAGGGAGGAAGGAGGGAAGGGAAGAAGAAAGGAGGGAGGAAGGAGGGAAGGAAAGAAAGAGGGAAAGAAGGATGGAGGAAAGAAGTAAGTAAGGAAGGAATGTAGGAGGGAGGGAGGGAGGAAAGAAGGTATGAGGGAGGGAGGGAGGAAGGAGGGAAAGAAGGACAGGACAGAAGGAAGGAAGGATGGAGGAAAGAAATAAGGAAGGAAGGAAAGGAGAGAGGGAGGAAGGAAGGAAAGGAGGAGGGAATGAAGGAAGGAAGAAGGAAAGAAAGAGAGAAGGAGAGAGGAAGCACAGATGGAAGGAAGGAAGGAAGGAAGGAAGGAAGGAACAGTCAAAACAGACGGGGTCAGTTTGACCCGGGAGGACGACAGGAAGGTTAATTTAAAGATTGATTTAACTTATCTGTTGAGTTTGCCTGTGAAAAGAAAATTGCTAAAATAGAAATATATATATATACTTACCTGCTGAGTGGATTAATGACTGAATGAACAGTTTATCTCTGTGTATGACGTCATGTGGTGTAAGTCTGTGTGTACTTAGAGAGGAAGTAGTTCATTTATATTTCCTCCTTTTTCAGGAAGTAACACAAACCGCTGTCCCTTTACCTCAGCAGAGTTATTATTGATCATCTCTTCAAACATTTCCTTCTACTCTGGGAACATGTTGTGTTTGACTTCCATAATTATCCTAAGCAGGAAGAAAAATGTTATTTCTTAATAAATTTGATTTTATTTCTGGCAAAGTTTTTTTTATCCATAAGAGTAAATGTAATAAGAAAGAACCTTGTTTTGATGTTTTGATGTTTTTCAGAAAGAAATTGAGCATTATTTTAAGTTACTTGATAATTTGACTCATCAAAAGGCTTTAAAACGCTAAATATCTGAACCTATTACAACCTTTATATTTAATGTAACTACCCCTGGATCATCTGTTATCTTATCTCTTTCTTGTATACTGTTCATTGTGTACTGTATGTGTGCTTCTTTTACAATTAAAAAAAAAAAGGATGTAACACAACAAGCAAATAAAAGAAGAAAACTGGAAAACTGTTTGATTCATTGAGAGGAATCCGAATGGCTCTGTCTCTTTCAAGTGGAGAAGCTGCACAGAATACAATAAGATATAATATAATATAAAATGCATAACATCCAGAGGTGGACAGAGTACACAGCTTCCTTACTTCAGTAAAAGTACTACGGTCAGATGTGTACTCAAGTAAAAGTACTACGGTCAGATGTGTACTCAAGTAAAAGTACTACGGTCAGATGTGTACTCAAGTAAAAGTACTACGGTCAGATGTGTACTCAAGTAAAAGTACTACGGTCAGATGTGTACTCAAGTAAAAGTACTACGGTCAGATGTCTACTTCAGTAAAAGTACTCAAGTATATGTTTTTAAAAGTACTTGATTATCAAGACTACAAGAGTACATTTTCTAAATATTGCAAATATTGGTTTCCTTCCTTCCTTCCACCCTTCCTTCTCTCCTTACTTTCCTCCATGGTTTCCTTCCACCCTTCCTTCTCTCCTTACTTTCCTCCATGGTTTCCTTCCTTCCTTCCACCCTTCCTTCTCTCCAGGTACTCACGGTTATGGATAGAGATGTAGTAAAGAGTAAAGAGTACAATATTTGCCTCTCAAATGTACTCGAGTAAAGTCATGAGTACTCCCCAAAAATGATACTCGAGTAAAGTACAGATCAATCAAAACTGTACTCAAGTAAATGTACTCCGTTACTGTCCGGCTCTGATAATATACCTACTACTATACTGACCTATATAATACACGGCACGCGCTCAAACGTGTGCGGAACCTTTCCTTCCGTGTTGCAGACGGAGTTATTAGTGTGTTGCACAGTTGTTATGTATGTTGCACCTTCAAACATGTTGGGTAAGGTGTGTTTGTGCCCGGCTGTGACTGACTGCTGAACTCACACTTTACAGGTATTTCACGTTTTTTAAAGATTATTATTTTTTAAAGATTATTAAAATAAGCGTTTTTCTGAATGGAGCTCTGTTAGCGGTTAGCATCCGGTGACTCCTGCAGGTCAGAGGATCTTCACATGTCCACTGTGTCGGTTTGTTTTTTATTACATTTATTAAACTTATTAAATAATGGATCAATTAAACTAAACTTAAACCTTGATGTCAGTCTGCATGGATGAGCTCGCGCTGCTTTAATGCACGGTTAAACCAGAGCGCGCCAAACTCTGCTTTCAAAACACGTGATTTAACGATCCTCTCGGTTTTTGGTGAATAAATAAACACACTAGAATAAAACTTAAGACATGTAGTTAAACTTAAATGTCCACTGGAGAATTCGGCTTATATATGATTCATCAAAAATACTGAACAAGAGTGATATTTACAGTTTTAGTGGCTTCCGGTGCTCTCCTCTCTCCTCTCCTCGCCCGTGTGACTGTCAAAATAAAAGCATTAAATTAAATGTTTCAGATTAATTTATATTAAAATAAATGAAGGTGAGAAAGTGACTCACGTGCCGGATTAAAGAGTGACTGTGTGTGAATTTATTAAAAGTGTTTGATTATTATATTACATGCATAATGTAAAGGCCGAGGAAGGTTTAGTTAAATTGTACATTTTTTGAATAGAGGTTTGTATTATATATGACTTATTTGAATAATGTTTTCTATAAATGTCACTCACTTTAATCATGTTTTATACAAATATGACTTATTTTACTCATATTTTATTCAAATATTACTTATTTTAATCATGTTTTATACAAATATGACTTATTTTACTCATTTTATACCAATATGGATTATTTTAATCATGTTTTGTACATGTGGTTTAAGAAAGCAGGGACCAAATAATGAAATCTGTGCCAGCAACAGAAAGTCCACACACAGGTTTAATTTAATACGATATCACAAGTGAGATTTAGAGCCTCTTCTTAAATCATACCTGCATTGGGAGCTGATATCTCATTAAATCATACCTGCATTGGGAGCTGATACTTCAACTCTTCAGCTGTTAATGAGTGTTTGTATTCCCTCCAGGTGAGTTGCTCCAGGTGAGTTGCTCCAGGTGATCCCCCCCCCCCCCCCCCAGGTGTGTGTGGCCATGCTGCTGCCTCTGCTGGTGCGTCCGTCCCTCTGCAGCTCTCAGGTGTCGGTGCTGTTGCAGCGATGCGTCCGGACGCTTCAGTGCGACACTTCGAAGGCCCTCCACTCTCAGACTGAGCACTGCTTCCTGCGGCGGAGGCTTCCTTTGTGCCTCCACTCTCAGAGCCGTGGCGCCAAGAGTCGACACAGGCAGAGCAGGAGCCAAGAGCAGGAGTGGAAGAGCAGGAACAAGACGGTGCTGACGTACATCGTGGCTGCCGGGGTGGGAATGATCGGCCTGTCCTACGCTGCCGTGCCGCTCTACAGACTCTACTGCCAGGTGAGTGTTGACCTGCTAGTTACTAGAGAAGCTTTAGACCAGAGGTGTCAAACTCATCTTCATTCAAGGGCCACATACTGCCCAATCTGATCTTATGTGGGCCAGATCCTTAAAAGGAAGGAAGGAAGGAAGGAAAGAAGGAAGGGAAGAAGGAAGAAAGGAAGGAAAGACAGAAGGAAGAAAGGAAAGACAGATGGAAGGAAGGAAAGACAGAAAGAAAGGAAAGACAGAAAGAAAGGAAAGATGACAGATGAAGGCGGGAAGGAAAGATGGAAGGAAGGAAGGAAGAGAAGAAAGGGAGGAAAGACAAAGAAAGGAAAGATGGAAGGGAGGAAGGAAGGAAAGACAGATGGAAGGAAGGAAGGAAGGAAGGAAGAGAAGACGGGAAAGAAAAACAGAAAGAAAGGCAAGATGGAAGGAAGAAAGGGAGGAAGAGACGACAGGAAGCAAAACGGCCCAGATTGGACTCCTTGAGGGGCCGGTTCTAGCCCGCGGGACCCATGTTTGACACCCTTGCTTTAGACTCTCTCCTCTCCTTCCTCTCCTTCCTCACCTTCCTTTCTCTCCTCTCCTTCCTCTCTCTCCTATCCTTCCTCTCTCTCCTCTCCTTCCTTTCTCTCCTCTATCCTTCCTTCCTCTCTCTCCTCTCTACCCCAACCAGTTGAGGCAGATGTTCTCCCACTGAGTCTGGTTCTGAGGGTTCTTCCTGTTAAAAGATGTTCTCCCACTCTGAGTCTGGTTCTGAGGGTTCTTCCTGTTAAAAGGGAGTTTTTTCTCTCCACTGTGTCTCATGTGGGAATGTTGGGTCTCTTTAAAGTTAAAACCTGAAGAGTTCGGTTTAGACCTGCTCTATGTGGAAAGAGCCTTGAGATAACTCTGTTGTGGTTCGGCGCTATACAAATAAAGATTGATTGATTGAAATACGGGTTGGCAATAGGAGCAGTTCAAAAATATGTTAAAACAAGTTTTAAATTTGATTAAACCACATGGAAAAAACATAATTGACTCGTGAATAAAGATTGACTGACTTATTTGCTTTCAGGCGTCCGGGCTCGGTGGCACGGCGGTGGCCGGCCACGATGCAGATCAGGTGGAGTCAATGACGCCGGTGAAGGAACGCATCATAAAGATCCAGTTCAACGCCGACACGCACGCCAGCATCCAGTGGAACTTCAGGCCGCAGCAGACGGAGATCTTTGTAAGATCTTTCTCTCCTTTAACACACATTTCCCCGAAGTTTCAGAATCAGCTTAATTGTGTGAATACGTTCATGCATACGATGATCCAACATCAGTATTCAGTAAGGGATGTGAAAGAGCTCATGTTTTCAGGGAGGGCATAACCGACGAGTAACCAAACATTTATCTCCATGCTGACATTCACAACAAGCTTTAACTGAACAAACTAAATTAAATGATAATCAGCCTTCTTTACACAAACACATTCATTAAAAGAATAAATCTTACAGACTTCTAAAAAAAAAAGCATGGATTATTTTCTCCCCGTCATGAACAACGCTGAGCATTTCCTTTACTATCATGTTAGCAATGAGACGTAACGTTACCTGGAACTCCTCTAAAGGAGGGGGTCCAGGAGGATCCTGACCAGGAGCCCAAACCACCTCAGCTGGTTCCTTTCCATGTGAAGGAGCAGCGGCTCTACTCCTAGCCTCCCCCGGATGTCTGAACTCCTGACCCTATCTCTAAGGCTGAGCCCAGACAGTCTCCGGAGGACACTCATTTGGGCCGCTTGTATCCACTATCTCATTGTTTGGGTCACTACCCAAAGCTGGTGAGCATAGGTGAGGGTTGGGACGTAGACTGACTGCTAAACTGAGAGCTTCACCTTCAGGCTCAGCTCTTTCTCCACCAGGACGGTCATCACTGCTGATGCTGCACCCATCCACCTGATGCTGCACCCATCCACCCGTCAACCTAACGCTCCATCTTACCCTCAATGTGAAGAAGACCCCCAGATACTTAAAGTCCTTTGTTTGAGGTAGCAACCCCCCCCCCCCCCCCCGACTCCCAACCTTGAGGCAGTCCACCTTTTTCCAGCAGAGCACCATGGCCTCAGACTTGGAGGTGCTGACTCTCATCCTGACCGTTTCACCTGTAGAGTCCAACAGAACAACATCAACCACAAAACCCAGAGAAGCAATTCTGAGGTCCCCAGCTGGACTCTCTCTTCCCCGGCTGCATCTTGAGATTCTGTCCATATTCATGCGCTATGATAAATTCAGTGAAATGACAATTAAAAATAAAGATGAAATAAAAGATTTCTAGATTAGAAAACAATATTAACCACAGCCCACTGGGTCCCGTTGTTGAACCAGAGAATTCATGTGTCCACCACAACAGAGGATCCTAATTGACTAAACACGGAAACAACACCAGTGGAAACTGTCAATTCTACCCATTACACCACCACATCCCATGTTTCCAAAGAGTTTGTGGTCATTTCAAGTATTTGTGTGAGACTAGGTTGCAGTAAGCATGAATACTAACACTTAAAGCCACTGGAGGAGAGAGAGGAAGGAGAGGAAGGAGAGAAGAGAGAGGAAGGAGAGGAAGGAGAGAAGAGAGAGGAAGGAGAAGAGAAGAGAGAGGAAGGAGAGGAGAGAGCGGAAAGAGAGGAAGGAGAGAAGAGGGAGAGGAAAGAGAGGAGAGGGAGAGGAAGGAGAGGAGAGGGAGAGGAAAGAGAGGAGAGGAGAGAGAGGAAGGAGAGGAGAGGAGAAGGAGAAGGAGAGGAAGGAGAGGAGAGAGAGAGAGAGGGAGGAGAAGAGAGGAGAAGGAGAGAGAGAGAGAGAGAGAGAGAGAGAGAGAGAGAGAGAGAGAGAGAGAGAGAGAGAGAGAGAGAGAGAGAGAGAGAGAGAGAGAGAGAGAGAGAGAGAGAGAGAGAGAGAGAGAGAGAGAGAGAGAGAGAGAGAGAGAGAGAGAGAGAGAGAGAGAGAGAGAGAGAGAGAGAGAGAGAGGCTAAAAAGTAATCGACGCACTGGCTACTGCACTATTATAACTTGTGTCTAGTGAAACAAACAGCTTCCGGATTTGCTTCTTCATTTGATGCGTTCTTTATTTCTCACCGTTTCAATGATCTTCAATATTATGCAAGTATTCATTGCCAGTGCATATAAAGTCCAGTCAGCTGTGTCACATACAACAAACAGGCATGACAGAGCCCGGAGCGGCCGAAAAACTGTGTGCTCATCCGTCCAGCAACACCTGACACCTGACAGAAAGTTCCTACCTATACAGAAACGTACACCCAACACCATAAGGACACCTACTGGCCCAATTTGGTACCTTGACACACATTCACATAGAAATGGCTCCTACATACACATTAAATACAATCACAGCCTGAGGTTTAGGTGAATCGTGTGGAGGGACAGAAACATGAAGCTCCAGTCATGACTTGAGACTTTTGTAAAGAGTTTGTGTGTTTGCTGTGCAGGTGGTTCCAGGTGAGACGGCGCTGGCCTTCTACAGAGCCAGAAACCCCACAGACAAAGCCATCATCGGCATCTCCACCTACAACGTGGTGCCCTTTGATGCAGGACAATATTTCAACAAGATCCAGGTAACCCAGCAGGCCGAAGTCTGTCAGAGTTTCACCTTCTTACAGAGAAAGAGAGTCCACATGTTGCTCCACAGTAGTGATTTTAAATGTCTGCATGTCAGTAGTCACGGTCATGGTATAGTAGAGATAATTCTGTTTTTTTTCCAGCTGTGAGCAGATACTGTTTCTGTTGTGTATTACATTGTGTGAGAATATAATATCATTATGGTATCCCAACAATAAGGCAACATGAAAACAGAAAATAACCCTAACCCTATCCCTATAGCACAAATCAAAGATAGCTAGTCCTTAACTTTAACTTAGAAGTGAAAACCAAACTTAAACATCAATTTGAAATGACCGAGTCTTAAGCAACCCCACTACTATACTCACCTTTCCTCAGGACTTTAAATGTTTAGTTAGAAAACTGGTCGTCTTGTCTTGATGTTTATAAATCTCTAAAATCAAATCGATGGTTTCTCCTGTTGTCTCTCAGCTGTTCTGTCTCAGTGTCTCCTAAAAAAAAAAAAAAAAAAAAAAGGGGATGGCATTTAAACATGTGACTTCCTGTTGTCTCTTCACAGTGTTTCTGCTTCGAGGAGCAACGTCTGAACCCTCACGAGGAGGTCGACATGCCCGTCTTCTTTTACATCGACCCGGAGTTTGACGATGACCCGAGGATGGCACGAGTGGACACCATCACTCTGTCCTACACCTTCTTTGAGGCTAAAGAGGGTCAGAAGCTTCCTCTGCCGGGATACAGCTACAACTGACAGAGACAACGCTGAAAGACTCAACCTGGACCTGTGTGTGGGCTTAAATATCAGCAGAGCAACAGGAAAGCAGAGGAATATAATCCAAGACTCTTTTCTTTATTTTAAAAGTCTATTAGTCTATTAATCAATTAATTACCAATCATTAAATTATTCAGCAACTTTTCTGATATGTTGTGTTTTCAGTCAAAAGTCCAAATTCTGATTCCAGTTTCTTAAATGTGAATATTTACTGGTTCCTTTTAGTCTTCTGTGACAGTAAACTTTTAGTCAGTGATGCATCAAGTATTAATAAAACATTTTTAGACTAAAAAATATTTGTTTTCAAAAGAAGGAAAAAAAACTGAAGCTTAAAGCCCAATTTCCACCGGGTCCGTTAGCGGCGCATTACAGCTGCGCCGTGGTCACGGGAGCTGATCGGTACCACGATAACCATTAAGAGTGTTTCTACCGGGAGCGTCTCAGCAGCAGCTCTCCACACCGCAGCGCTACCAATAGGCAGCATTTCTATTTTTGACGGAGCCGTTTGTAACTCGCGACAAGCTCAACGGAGCAGATTGCACCAGACAGGAAATCAGACACTGAATCGGCATAATAAAACTTCCGTTTTTCAAAATAAAACAACCCGTGCAGCCTCCCGATCGTATTTCAGCAACAAACAGGAATAAACCAGACAGATAAAGACTCCATCTAGCTACGTAGCTACTGACAGATGACATCAGCACAAACATCAAAGAAAATTACCAAATCAACCAAAATTTGAGTAAGTTAACAAAACCGGGCCGTTTAGTTGTGCTGCTACTACAGTAATTACGGTAAACTAGTTACTACCGTAATTACGGTAGACTAGATACTACAGTAATTACGGTAGACTAGCTACTACAGTAATTACGGTGGACTAGCTACTACAGTAATTACGGTAGCCTAGCTACTACAGTAATTACGGTAGACTGGCTACTACAGTAATTACGGTAGACTGGCTACTACAGTAATTACGGTAGACTAGCTACTACAGTAATTACGGTAGACTAGCTACGACAGTAATTACGGTAGACTAGTTACGACAGTAATTACGGTAGACTAGTTACGACAGTAATTACGGTAGACTAGCTACTATAGTAATTACGGTAGACTAGCTACTACAGTAATTACAGTAGACTAAAGGCACTCGTTGGGATTTGATTGGGCTGCCGTAATTACTGTATTAACAGTGCAACTTAATTTTAAAAGGCAGCTTTCTCTCCCAGAGCTCCGCTACTGTAACGCTCCCGGTGTGAGTTGACGCCGAGCAGAGGACGGAGCTAAACAGTGGCGCTGACAGACCCGGTGGAAATCCCCAGTAACTCTTTATGCAAATCCAGTGTGTCTTTTTTTCAGGATTTTATCATAGAAATAAAAAATCTTTGTGAAATATAACATGTTTTAGGTTTTAATAAATAAAATGATTCTTTTGAGAGAGCTGCAGAAACACAGTAAACCTGAGTTCTGTGTTTTTTCACAGTGCGAGCAAACAGAAGCTGTGATGCATCAGCCACTAAATATACACTCATTATTACTTTGCTTCAACAAGAAGAAGATGAACCATAATGCATCTTTTTCAAAGTGCAGATTTCATTCCAGAAACTCAAATCTGTTTAACCTTCCTGTCGTCCTCGGGACCCTTCCTTCCTTCCTTCCTTCCTTCCTTCCTTCCTTCCTTCCTTCCTTCCTCCATCCCTCCTTCTCTCTTTCTTCCCTTCCTTCTTTCCTTCCTTCCTTCTGTCTGTCCTCCCTCCATCCCTCCTTCTCTCTTTCCTTCCTTCTTTCCTTCCTCTCTCTTTCCTCACTTCCTACCTCCATCCCCCTTCCTTCCTTCCTTCCTTCCCTCCTTCCTTCCTTCCTTACTCCCTGCTTTCCTTCCTTCTTTCCTCCCTTCCTTCCTTATTCCTCCCTTCTTTCCTTCCTTCCTTCCTCTCCTACCTCCCTTACTTCTTTCCTCCCTTCCTCCCTCCCTTCTTTCCTTTCCCTTCCTCCCTCCCTACTTTCCTTCCTCCTTTCCTTCCTTCTTCCTCCCTTCCTTCCTTCCTTGACACGAGGACAACAGGAGGGTTAAAAGTATTAAAAATAGATTACATTTATCTCACTTTTATTTTTCAGTTAAAAGTCCACCTTTTTCCAGCAGAGCACCATGGCCTCAGATTTGGAGGTGCTGACTCTCATCCTGACCGTTTCACATGTAGAGTCCAACAGAACAACATCAACCACAAAACCCAGAGAAGCAATTCTGAGGTCCCCAGCTGGACTCTCTCTTCCCCGGCTGCATCTTGAGATTCTGTCCATATTTATGCACTATGATAAATTCAGTGAAATGACAATTAAAAATAAAGATGAAATAAAAGATTTCTAGATTAGAAAACAATATTAACCACATCTTTTTCAAAGTGCAGTCTCTCTTTTGGTCAGATTTCATTCCAGAAACTAAAATGTGTTTAAAAGTATTAAAAACAGATTACATTTATAAAAAGGTTTTCAGACTTTAATAAAGGATAAAATATTAGTTTTTAGGTGTAACATTTCTAAGAGAAGAGAACCTGGATTATTTTTCTACATTTCACTTCCAGATGTTTGTTTTTCACATCGCTCGCGATCGAAGAGACGAGTCGACCGCCAGGATGAAACAGAAGAAATTCAGGAGTCGATGCTGCGATGGACAAAAGTTCAGAGAATGAACTGATTCAGACTGTTGCTGTGTGTGTGTGTGTATGTGTGAGTGAGAGAGAAAATGTATATAAATCAGAACATTTATAACAGCTACAGTTTCTTCTGATGAACAGTTATAGTGAATTCTTCCAAAGACTGAATAAATAAATGATGACAAATCGAAGTTGGTCTTCATGATCTATCATTTCTTTTCACTTTAATTTTCTGTGTGTAACAATGAAAAGCATTAAACATAGAGAACAGGCAATAAATAAGAACAGAGATTCATTATTTATCTTTAGTGCTGGATCGAGTGGTGTTATTGTGTCTGTCAGAATATCTGATCAGTCGTTTCTATTTTCAATTTTAAAAAATCTTTTTAGTTTTTTTGAAAGTTTCTAATTTCATGGTGGGAAAAAAATAATTAATTCTTGAAAATCTTTTTTTATTTTTTCCTTCATTTCCATAATTCACTGTTTGATACAAGATTTTAAATCCAGCAGCTGCTCAAACTCCACTCTGACTTTTATTCATGCTGGAAATATTTATTTGATTTATATGTGAGGTTACAGATTAGATCAGAGAGAAAGAAAGAAAGAGATCAACAGATATTCTGTTTGTTCGTTCTGGAGAATTACTGCACAGGACGAATCTTCATGCTGATGGTCTTCAGGGAGTAGTTAAAACCCTTCCAGTGGTACCAGTCCACTCCTACATGCTTGATAGTGGCATAAGCCCCCCAGCGATAAACCCCATTAGGGTTTGTATGGTAACAGCCCTTGTACCAGAACGCCCCTAGTGTGAGTCTGGCACAGTTCACGCTGCTGTAGGAGTCCTGGTCTTTGTCGAAGGTGGAGAACTTCTGTCCGTTGTGATAACTCAGTGAGTCTCCTACAGAAACACAAGAAAACAACAAGTGTATGATCACAACACTGCTGCTAATGACACCATATTATATAATGTTATATAACTATTAACACTACAACTGTCACTACTAATACAGTACTACTGCTATGGCCACCACTTGTACAAATACTTCCAGTACTACTAGTACTGCATCTGCTGCTGCTACTGTAACATAACAACATGCAGTATGTCATGTAGACAAGAACTGTAAAAGGTTGAAGGGATAAAAACACCTGAAACCTGCTGGGGCTCATTTACATTTTTCCTTTAAATGTGTTTATAAAAACCAAAGCTTCATGTAATTAATAAAACATGAGCAGAACACAGATTTGTTGTTACTGAGCTGAAAATCTTTGTGAATCTGTCTTTAGCTGAAGGAATCACACAAATAATCCAATATAAGGACAGAAATCCTCAGTGTCTCCATGTGGAAACCAAACATCAGACAAACAGAAGTACTAACTGCTAACAGTAACTGACCTGCTCCTCCATTATTGAATCCAGACACATGCAGTCTGTATCCGTACGTCTCTGATTCGATGGAGAACAAGGAGTAACGAGCAAACACTTTGTTCCCACTGAAGTCCTCCATGTCGACACGAAGCTCGACCTTTTTCCTCCGAGTCAGATGGAAGAGACTCTCCAGGCCTGAAAACACACAAACATGAAGTCACGTCAGAGTTTGTTTGTTTTAATGAACAGAGAGTTTCATGAAGTCACATGACTGTTCTCACCCAGCCAGTACTCTCCAGCAGCGCTACCAAAGCCCTTCTTGTAGTGATCCCAGGGCCTGTAGAAGTTCACCGAGCCGTCCATCCTCCTCTGGAACACCTGGGGGTTATTATGACGGTCAAACAGGAAGTGTTCATACTGAAAACCACTCAGCTGTGACTTGATGACTTCTGTTCAAAAACTCACCGTCCAGCCTCCACCTGCTGAGTCCATGTCACAGTACACCTACACACAAACACACTCATTAGTAAATATGATCCTTTACTAAAACTTTATTCAACCAATCAGCAGCTGCCACGTCTTGAGTCTGAAGCACCTTAAGGTGTCACTGACAGCTGCTAGCTGCTCCAACTGACTCCTATTCAACAAGTCTCAACTTCTCTCTAGAAATACTGAGTCAGTCATTGTTTTCAACGAGTCATTCTGGTCTCAATCTCTAAATTCAGGCCCTCTAATAAGTGTGCTGGTGGTCATTTTAAAAAATATTACTTTTAATAAGATGCAACCTCCAGGAAATCTATTAGTGTGTCTCAGAGCCTCCAGTGTTGTTGTTCAGTGGAGGAGAGATACACCAGCTTCAGCAGCATCAGATTGCATCGTAAAGTCCACGTCAGTGAACCCAACTCATAGTAAGTGTCTGCTGACACTAACAGACAATGTAATGATTTTAAAGGTAAAGTACTGTTTCAAAATGATATAATCCTCTTTGTCAGGTTCATCAATGATGAAATGATCTGAAGTCTAGAATTTTTCAATGTTTAGACTCATCCTTACTTCATTGGACTCAGCAGTAGCATTTCCTTTATATGATTGGTCTGAAATGTACCTCCCTCCTTGATTAATCTCTAGTTGATGGGTTTTTAAACAAAGGATTTCAGATAGTTATACTAAAATGAGTTTTTTAAATGCAGAAAAAATGAATGTAGAATGTCAAATTCACTCTGTCTAAATGATTAAATAAGACATGTGCTGATAAAACCATTTGATTCCTATCAAGCTTTGATTTGAAGTGTCATTACTGAGTCAAATGTATGAAATTTGTCCCGTGGAGCCAAAATGGTCCAAAAACCTTGTTAGCATGCAGTATGCAAACAAAAGCAACATGTGCAGAATGCCAACAATACTCTCCAGTATGCATCTGACCAGTCTGACTCACCTACTGTGTCCCACAATGCAAAGCACTGGAATATCAGAAGAACTGACTGAGTGATGAAGTTATACCATTGGTTGGCCGAATGCCACCACTTCCTGTATCTGTTTCAAATTAAAAGCAGTTAAATGTTCATCTTTGGTAAAATCAAGAAGACCACAAGATGCTGCTTGGTAGCAGTGATTACTGAACTGTGAATACAGACGCTGATGAGTTTTGATTCAAACAGACTCTAGGACTCTTTCACATGAAAACACTCACACACACCTACATTTCTTTTCTTGCTTGATTTAATACAACTATTGAAAACTGAACTGAGTTGTGGTCCATCTGTTTTTGCAGTGCAGGTTTTGGTGATGTATATTTTATGGCTTTTTGCTGTTTGACTTATTGTCTCGTATGGTTTGACGATGCTACTTTCTTTCTGTTTCACAGTTATTATTATAATTTTTTTACTTTTTAAAGATTTTGTTGGCATAGACGCCTTTATTTATCAGTACAGGACAGGGAGAGAGAGGATAAAGTGTACCTGTACAGCAGACGTGGCTCCGATGGGATTGATGGTGTACACTCCACTGGGTCGGCTTTTATCATTGTTACGGATGTCACTGCAGTCCAGCGGGAGATACAGACGTAAGCAGCAGGTCAACGCTGGAGCCAGGAGGAGGAGGAAGACTGAAACCAGCTGCAACAGAAACACAGCAGCACACATGAAACAGAAGATGTTAAAGAACAGTTTAGTTCATATGAGCAGTGAGAGAGGTTTTCCTCTCTGTAATCATTCCTCCTGTTCATACTGACTATTAAAAGATCTCCTTCAAATGTGCTTCCAGTGTTCAGTGATGGAGGACTGTATCACAGTGAGTCACACAGTCATTTAAAGTAGATAATCAGCTTCTATTGAGCTTCAGCAGTCTGAGTTAGTCACATCAAGTGATATCTGACACATTTACAGTCTTTCTAGCAGTAAATTCCCTCTTAGTGTTTCCTGTTGAGCTGTGGTGGAAGTATAGTAACAAAAAGACTTTGGTACTAAAAACACTGTAACGTTGAAACATAGAAGATGAAAATTTGACTCATTTGGACGCTGAAGCTTCATATTAGCTTCAGATCAACTTTTAATTCCATGTTTCCACAGAAGGAGGACTGGAGTTAGTCCTCCATCCTTCCATTGCAAACATTATGAAGGATCTAATGGTCAGTATGAACAGGAGGAATCATTACACACAGAACAATTGCTTCAGTGTTCATTTAGGCTCCTGACTGCTGGTTTAAAACACTTTCAAAATTGTTAACCCGTACTTTAAGCAACTATTTCTACTCATAAATGTCCTTAAAATCAAAATTGAAATGATTATGGATCCCTGGTCAACACATCCTCTAACAAACTGAAAGGCCTGATCAACATGAATTCAGTCAGGTGTATAAAGTCTCAAACTTACCTTCATCGTCAGAGTTCTGTTGAGGTGATGTGAAGAAAATCTTGATATCACTCAGTCTGTATGCTCTGATGTGTCTGAGCTGTATTTATATCCCAAAGATTCTACCTAATCCTACCTAACCACTCCTCATGCCTGAACCTCACCAGTGTGAGCAGGTAGTGGGCGTATTGTGTGGCAGGTGTGCTGTGTGTCTCTGGGTTTGTGGGTGGAGACAAAAGAATAGACTTCATGCTGGCAGAGTTTACAGATCACTGATAATAATTATAACTGAACTTTTAACAATAAAGAATTAAATTAAAGACATTAATTCAAAGATTTTTTTGGTTGAACCCTTTTTTAACATAAACTTTTACTCTTTTTAAACAATTTTCAAACAACTTATGAATTATTTCTCATAACTGATCTTTTTGTGGCTCATCACAACATTTTTATCTGATTACAGACCATGAATTGAATTTTTTCTTTTTAATATTGTAACAGACCATTAGTGTATTATCCTTTTAACTTGTCACAGCAGTATTGTGTGATTTTGGGATGTTTATCATAAATGACTTTTCCTCATATTAAGTTTAACTTTGTGTCGATTTTAAAGTTTTAATCTCAATTATCTCCTTGTACATAAACCTAATTCCAGATTCATTAATGTGGACATAGGATTTATTCATCATTCATTTTCCAAACTGCTTATCCTCTCTAGATGGTCCCAGGGAGGCTGCAGCCAATCCTAGCTGTCATCAGGAGAGAGCCAGCCGACCGGCGGGTTCGAACCCAGAACTCTCTGCTGTGGAGCGACAGTGCTAACCACTGCACCACTATAGAATTTATTAACATGAAGAGCAATGTAGACCACATTGATCATCAAATGGACGATGGTGGAAGAAGCATTCAGATCTTTTAAGTAAAAATAAAAAAAATGCATAAAGTAAAGTTTGAGAAACAATCTGAAGTGATTTATGTTGAAGGAATCCAATCAAGCAGGAAACATTTCCCTTCATAATTACCTTAAATGTTAAAGTTAATAATATAAGTGTTTGTGTCAGAGACATCACCTGTCCAACAGATAATATCTCTTCAAAAACTCAACAGTGTATGTGTATTCAGACCAGTTTCCCTCAAGCCTGTTCCCATGAAAGCATTAGAACAATCATTCTGTTACACTTGAATTCTTGCACGTAGCCACTGATGGAGCCATCAGATTGTTTAGTTAGTCAACCGGTTCGTTGAGGCGGCAGAAACCGAAGCACTCCACCACACCCTGCAATGCCTGGAATCACAAAACACCTCCACATCCTGTTCATTGACTTCAGTTCAAACTCTTTATCAAACTTTTAGACACAAACATTGACCCGATCATATGTCACTGGATTCAGAGTGTCCTGTGGAACAGGGTGAAAGTTAATAATCTAACCTCAGACCCTCTTCTCCTCAACACAGGAGCAGATGAAACCATTGTAGGCCTCTTCTCCAACTCTGATAAACCCAGTACTGCATTATGGGGGCTGAAGCTGTCATTGGTGGGTTTACACCTGCTGGCACAACCAGGTGCTACGATGTCTTGCAGCAGTGCTGGAAAGGCAGCTGACACATGTCAACCGCCTTCCTCCCCCCCACCTCCTGCTGACCAGCCACAGCATTTGTCCAGGAAGGCTAAAGTCAGGCCAGACTTGCCACTTCAAGACCGGATGCTGGAGGGCTAAGTGGAATACACAACTGGAAGCTGGTGGCAGACCTAGGCCAGAGGCTCTGCTTCCTAGCTGAGATTTTGTCAAGCAACTTCAGACCAGACCTCATACTATGAGTGACCTCATTGTGTCCTGGGAGGATGCAGTGGAGGAGGCCTACACGAAGCTGAGGTACACAGAGCTGGCAGCTGATGGACAACAATGAGGCTGAAATAGGCTGTAGAGGGTTCTCAGCCACATCAACATCAACGTTACTCCAGGAGATCTGAGTGTGAGGGAAGGTCCGACAGGCAGTCAGAGACCTCTCAAGGGCCGCTGCAGTAGGGAGCCAGTATCTGCGGACAAAGAGAAAGGACTCCACCTGGTCCCCAAGTGAGTAGATGGCATCTAGTAGGTGATTCACTGCTGAAACCTCTGGAGGTGTTGTGGGCCTATCAGTGAAACACAGAAGAAGGAGGAGCCCACTGACAACCCAGAGGATGCCATCACTCACTGGACCATCCAACACAGTCCTCATGTGTGTAACTAAGGGAAAGTAACATCTAGTCCTACACAATAGATCTAAAAATCACAGAATTTTACCCAGTTTGGGTCAATATGGCACCAATACATTATTAGGTTCAACCTTTGGCTACATATTGTCACAAATCTATTGTTTCCTGTACAAAGTTATGTGCAAATGATGTTAAAAAGATACACAAGTTAATAACAATCATTAACCAACAGTGACAGTTCTGACTTGAAGGGGGTGAATATTTATGCAATCACTTATTTTACTTCTTTTCTAAGAAATCTGTTTTCACTTTTACACTGAAGAGGTTTTTTGTGTGTTTTTTTAAAAAGCCAAATTATATTGACCATGATTCAATTCATGAACGTGGGAAACATCCAAGGGGGTGAATACTTTATAGGCACTGTACTGTATGTATAGAGAAAATAGCTTTCACACTGGGAACGGGACCCACCAGCACAGGAAGACAATGAGATAGTCACAGAAAGCTGATCTTATCAAATGCTACATTCCAGCCATGAGGGCAGCTTTTCTCAAAGGGGGTGGTACCGGATCTAGACTCTAAATAATAATAAATGATACAGTATTGATGCCAAAACTGTTTATTTCTATGTCAGTTATTTCACAGTATGGTATACACTGTTCAAAAGTTGTGGGGAAAAAAATATAGTAACAATCCTCAATCCTGCCTGATATTAGTGCTTACAGTGTCTCTTAAGTTCACTTAAAGTACACTTAAATATTAAACAGTTATCAGACATTGTACAAAAAAGACAAACCTTTAATCTAGTCTTACATCAGTGCCTAGAATGTAATTTTAGTAATCCAACTAGAGTGTCATTAATGTTTGTTGATGCTTTCCTTGATAATCTTAACAATGATTAGGTTAAATACCCTGCAGTTGGTACAGTTTGGGATGAGGAGCATGTGGAGCCTCTTCTGTGTCACTGCTGCCACAACTTGGGGCAAACTCCTGTTGGTCTGACTGGTCACCAGGTGAAGTGTCTGGTCACACAATGAAATAAGGCAACAGTTTCTTGTCTTTCCATATAATATGACATATTACATGCATTAATTGTTTAACACTCAATTATGACAAACTATACACGCAGTACACAATATAAAATTAAAGGGACTTTACTTGCTGAACTGCAGGTGATGGGCCTTCATCTTCACCTCCATATTCATCACCATGTAAATGTCACCGAGTGGAGTGACTGAAACAGGGTGCAAGACCAAACCTTTTCTAGTAGGGGAGCGACCACCACAAACAGACCGGATTGGAAATTTCTTTTAATATATTATTTTATTAAACAATCAATAAAAATAAAATAGGTCCTTTTTATGAGTCTTTATGAGTCCATTTAAAAGAGTCCACCTGGTTTGTGTTGCTTCCAGACCCAGGGACACGTTGAGCTCTTGGACCGCAGGTCTGTAGATAGCTTTAAAGAGAAGGAGAGCATACGATGACCATCAGGATATTCAGCCTATCAATCTTCAGTTGGTAAGATGTACAGGGCAGAAATAGTCTTGGTGGGGGAGGGATAATTAATAATAAAGCTTAAACACAAAATAAACAAAAGCCAATTCAGGGCAGGTCAAAATAAAACAGCCAAAGAGTTGGAAAACAAATTTCACTGCACTCAAAACAAGCCCCCATCCAAGCTATTTAGTACATCCATGTAAATAACTGAGGTCAGATTCCTTTGAATTAATACAGAGATAGAAAGGGTACTCAGCTGGAGGAAGGGTGGAACCCCACACCTCCACTGTCTCCTATGGCTTTCCCCTCTCGCACCATGCGCTCTCTTTCTTGGTCGGCCTGACGTATCAACAGTGTGTTCTCCTTCAGCTGCAATTCCTATCGCTCCACAGTTTCTGTGTTCCCAGACCGACTCACTCCAGTCGTGATAACCATCGGTTTATGCTCCATCCTTCCTTCGGTCAGGCCGTATCACCTGTTTACGTCAGCCAAGCTGCTCCATGTCCTGCCTCACCGTCTGCGGCTCCTGACTAAAAAAGAAAGTGAAGCACCCACAGCCCTCCTGCAAGCGCTACCCAATTACACACATGCAGATGATCAGGTAATTATCGCAGTAGGTAGTTGGACAGCCACACCCACACACACACCCACCCTATCACCCTGTGACATAAAGCTCCTGAGTAAATGCCTTCAAAGGAAGGCCAGACCCCCCTAGAGGGTCGGATTGAGGTCAATTTGGCAATCATTCATTTTATTATGTCTCCAGGAAGAAGACTGCCACGGTGACGGTAAGGCTGACATTTCTGTATCCTCATTCGCATGCATCAGTGTTGTTTTGTATGAATCATTGCCAACACTGTCTGTGCCAGCATCTGTACTTCAATAACAAGAATAGTGAGAAACCCTGAATGTGTGAAACTCCACAGGTTAGTATAACTCATATGAACCAAGACAATAGGACAAAGTGAAGCTATTGTAAACAAGGCTGGTATATGCTTCTATACTTCAGAAATAAGTGTGGAAAAAGTTTCATGTCAAACAAGCATTCAAGTACTGCATTATTATCATAAAGCAAAAATATGGTTTATGATGCAGCTTGTAAATTTGTGAGGTAAATGAGGTGAATCAAAAAGGATTGTGAAGGATTGTTAAGACTGATGTTTCTGATGTCTGATTAAAGACAGAAACTGCTGTCAAAACAGGAATGAGGATGTAACTAGAAAAAACAATAATTCTGTTTGTGTGTGTCTGGCAATAAATCAAGAATGTGTTTGTACTACATTCTGATCGTAAGTGGGGGAAAACCAAGCTCAGTGCATGACATTATTAGTTTCCTTGTACCTGTTGGGTGTGGTGTTGCGGACACCCTAATCTCTTCTTCATCGGTCCTGTGTGTGTGCAGGCTGCTGTTTCCTCATTAAATCACTGATGAAAAATGACAGTTAAAGTCAGTTAAAGTTAAAGTGTCGTTTAACTCCATCACACAATGTTCAATGAAACCCCGGATGCAAAGACATCGACGTGCCCGCTGTGCAAACCTGCAGACTGCAGTGCAGCCCAAGGTGCAAAGGGTGCGAAGACCCGTTAACGCTGCTTGCAGTTTTAATTGTAATTGAGGTTACAGTAATTCATATTATCCATTGAATAATTCAAAACAAATGATTGGCTGCAGGTTGTGATGGACATTTTTCATTGATTTGAATCCCTGCAGATGATTATATTGGGTTGTGATGAAATTAAGACTTGCTCTCATCTTTTAAATTCAGCTCTTTGTGAGTCTTTATTTGATATTTTTGAAGTCATTATAACCCTAATCCATTAATAATGAAATATGAAATCAGAAAATACTTTTAAACCGCTTTGATTAATAGCATTTATATACTGTTACTTTGCATTAACGGACACATATTCTTCACATTTCCAGCTGTATATTCATATTCTGTCCCGTCTTCTTCTACATCGACCCAGAGTTTGACAAGGACCCGAGGATGGTGTGAGTGGACACCATTACTCTGTGCTTCACCTTATTCGAGGCCAAAGAGGGTCAGAAGCTTCGTCTGCTGGGACCCAGCTACAACTGACAGAGACGACTAAACCTGGGGGAGAATTACTCAGAAGTTGTAAAACCGCCAATGTAACAAAAAAACATTACGAGTAAAATTTTAAAATCACTGTTAGATACAAGACTTTACACCCAGCAGCTGCTCACACACACACTCCACTCTGACTTTTATTCATGCTGGGAATCTTTATTAGATTAATATGTGAGGTTACAAATTAGATCAGAGAGAAAGAAAGAAAGAGATCAACAGATATTCTGTTTGTTCGTTCTGGAGAATTACTGCACAGGACGAATCTTCATGCTGATGGTCTTCAGGGAGTAGTTATGACCCTTCCAGTGTCTCCACTCCACTCCAACATAAGTGATAGTGGCATCAGCCCCCCAGCGATAAACTGCGTTAGGGTTTGAATCGAAACAGTTTCCATACCAGAACGCCCCCAGGTGCCTTCTGGCACAGTTACCGCTGCTAGAGTCCTGGTCTTTGTCGAAGGTGGAGAACTTCTGTCCGTTGTGATAACTCAGGGAGTCTCCTACAGAAACACAAGAAAACAACAAGTGTATGATCACAACACTGCTGCTAATGACACCATATTATATAATGTTATATAACTATTAACACTACAACTGTCACTACTAATACAGTACTACTGCTATGGCCACCACTTGTACAAATACTTCCAGTACTACTAGTACTGCATCTGCTGCTACTGTAACATAACAACATGCAGTATGTCATGTAGACAAGAACTGTAAAAGGTTGAAGGGATAAAAACACCTGAAACCTGCTGGGGCTCATTTACATTTGTCCTTTAAATGTTTTTATAAAAACCAAAGCTTCATATAATTAATGAAACATGAGCAGAACACAGATTTGTTGTTACTGAGTTGAAAATCTTTGTGAATCTGTCTTTAGCTGAAGGAATCACACAAATAATCCAATATAAGGACAGAAATCCTCAGTGTCTCCATGTGGAAACCAAACATCAGACAAACAGAAGTACTAACTGCTAACAGTAACTGACCTGCTCCTCCATCAGTGAATCCAGACACATGCAGTCTGTATCCGTGGGACTCTGGGTCGATGGAGAACGAGGAGTAACGAGCAAACGCTTTGTTTCCACTGAAGTCCTCCATGTCGACCAGCAGCTCAAACTTTTTCCTCAGAGTCAGATGGAAGAGACGCTCCAGGCCTGAAAACACACAAACATGAAGTCACATCAGAGTTTGTTTGTTTTAATGAACAGAGAGTTTCATGAAGTCACATGACTGTTCTCACCCAGCCAGTACTCTCCAGCAGCGCTACCAAAGCCCTTCTTGTAGTGATCCCAGGGCCTGTAGAAGTTCACCGAGCCGTCCATCCTCCTCTGGAACACCTGGGGGTTATTATGACGGTCAAACAGGAAGTGTTCATACTGAAAACCACTCAGCTGTGACTTGATGACTTCTGTTCAAAAACTCACCGTCCAGCCTCCTCCTGCTGAGTCCATGTCACAGTACACCTACACACAAACACACTCATTAGTAAATATGATCCTTTACTAAAACTATATTCAATCAATCAGCAGCTGCCTCGTCTTGAGTCTGAAGCACCTTAAGGTGTCACTGACAGCTGCTAGCTGCTCCAACTGACTCCTATTCAACAAGTCTCAACTTCTCTCTAGAAATACTGAGTCAGTCGTTGTTTTCAACGAGTCATTCTGGTCTCAATCTCTAAATTCAGGCCCTTTAATAAGTGTGCTGGTGGTCATTTTGGATTTTGGATTTTGGATTAAAGGACCAGTGTGTAAGATTAAGGGGACGTATTGTCAGACATTGATTATAATATTCATAATAATGTTTTTATTAGTGTATTAAAACCTGAAAATAAGAATTGTTGTGATGTTAGCATAGAATGAACCTCTATATCTACAGAGGTCCTCTTCCACAGAGCCTACCATGTTTCTACAGATTTCCCTCTGACATGTAGAAAGTAGCATCACAACTACAGTAAAGTACTAGTACCTCTAAAGTAAGTGCAGTACTTGAGTAAATGTACTGAGTAACTTTCCACCACTGTGTGACAGTGTGAGGGTTCATGTGTAGTTTGTGTCCTGCTGAAAGCTCAGACATACAGTCAGTCTGTGGATACAACTAGATGGAACTAATAGACAACAGAGACATCTAGTGGTGGAACGTGTTCATTTCAACAGAGCCTCCAGTTATATCTGCTGGTTTAGTAGAATCAACCTGAACTGTCTTCACATGGTGATGGACTCATCTTTGAACCAACATCTTCTAACTGTGTCCCAGAGAGGATCAAGTGTACCTGGACAGCAGACGTGGCTCCGATGGGATAGATGGTGTACACTCCACTGAGTTGGCTGTTGTCATTGTTATGGATGTCACTGCAGTCCAGCGGGAGGACGAGAGGTAAGCAGCAGGTCAACACTGGAGCCAGGAGGAGGAGGAAGACTGAAACCAGCTGCAACAGAAACACAGCAGCACACACAAAATAAAATAAAACTAAACTCAGAGAAGATTCACGTCCAACCTTGTTAAAACAGCTGACTGTATTTTGGGATTTTTAAACAGAATCACAGAGTGAAATTTTAAAGGTGCAGAGAAAATACAGAAAATTAAGTTGTATAAACTATTTTATCACCACAGACATTTGTTCATATTAATTCAGTCAGGTGTGTAAAGTCACAAACTTACCTTCATCATCAGAGTTCTGCTGAGAGGATCTGATGAAAATCTTGATGTCAGTCTGTCTGGATGCTCTGATGTGTCTGAACTGTATTAATATCACAAATATTAATAAATGACTGAACAGCTGCTGCTTCACACTGATAAAACTATTTTCTGAAGAAGTGGAAACATGATGTCTTTGTGTGTGTGTGTGTTCCTGTTAACATGACTTGTGTGTGTGTTCCCAAACCTGACATCCACCTACATTGTGGGGACTCTGCTCCATTACTGGGACAAAAGAGACTCTTCTCACAATGTTAACTGTTTACCATGAGGTTAAGATCTGTAGGGTTAAGGTTAGCATTAGGCATTAGGTCATTAGGTCAGACCTGGCTGAAAGTAGTCCACCAGTTCATCTCCTCTGACACCAACATATTCCATGTCTTCTTAGCTGTGGACTCCTGTGCTTTAGAGACCCTTACCTGGTCAACATGTCAGTCTACCTGTCCCCAACTGAACTATTGTGTGTGTGAGTGTATTCATCTCGCTCCACTCATCCACTGGTTGGTTTGGCTTCCCCAGTCTGGGCCCTCTGACTCTTCCCAAGCCCACGGACACTCTTTACCTGAACATTGCACTGAACTGTGTTGCTACTCATCTGTTTGCATCTGAACCTTTTTTTTTACTATTATTGTTTTTTATTGCTTGTGTATTTATTCATTATTGTTTTTTATTCTTTTCATTTATGCTTTTTTACTGTCTGCTTTACTGCTGCAATATTGTACATTTCCCCATCATGGGACTAATAAAGGAATTTTTTATCTTATCTTAACCTGCTGAAGCTGACATTTAAAGTCATTACCAACTAATCCTGTTATCTGGTGTACTGAATTTGGGTCCAACACACACCTGTTACAGTGAGGGTTCCCAACTCCTCACTGATCATCTAAACACCTTGTGAAGAGAAAGGATCAGATGAGGAACCCTCCATCTCCTGCATGGTCACTAAACCAGATCACTGACCAAAACCACATTTTATCCTTCAAACTAGAAGATACAGCAAGATAGAAAGACCGATTCATACCCCAGTGTGAATGGATGATACCTCTTGGATAAACCTTCACCATTGGCTTTCATAACTCACCTTTGAGAGCCAATCACACACAAAGATTAGCTGACATCGACTCTAATCTTATTGTGAACTCTGACTTTTAGGACATAAATGATTTACTAAACAACTGTTCAAAGGGCAAACAACAATAAGTAACAGGACAAATATTTATCAGAACACACAATAAATTGGTTTCTTATCTGAGACTCTGTGGTTCCTGGTTGCTGACTGTTTTTCTTGTCTTTCTTTCTACAGTGCCAGTTGAAAGCTTGCATTGTGGTAGTGTGAAGATGTGATTTAGAACAATAGGAAACCTCAAAATATTGAGTCACGAGTTAAGGATCAAGACTAAGGGAGCATAAACCAGGAGCTCTCCTCCAATGTAAACTTTTGAAATCCTAACCAGCCAACTCATAATTACAAGCTCCAGACTCCAGCTTCTCATCTCTGGACATCAGACTCCATCGTCTGTGAGAAGCAGCCCCAGTGAACAAGCACGTTAACTGCAAAACCTTCATCAACTTGCTTAAACTTGTTCTTTCATAATTTGTAACTTCAATTAGCAATTCAGGACAAAGCTGCTGTACCTTTAATTTGACTCGCAGCTTCTCAGGTGACACTCATCTCACATTTTTATCAGATCTCTACAACTACACAACAGATAATGCATGTTTATCATTCACTAGCCATAACCTTGGAACCTCTCAAATGTATAATTAAGATTAACATTCATAATTCAAATTGAACTCTTGTGTGGACCGCATTGAACACTGTCTCCTTATTATACCTACTCTAATATCAGTAATGTTTCTGGATGAATGATTTTCAACAATAACTCATAATTCTATCAAAAAACTATTTGAGAGGACAAATTCTTACAACCTGAATGTCTCGTGTAGACACAGTGAAACTATGTTAAGTGTCTACTATGTTTTACTGTCATGTAAGTTGGTGCTAGCTTCTCTGTCCTCTCCTCTGCTTCATTAGTTGGTAATGTGTATTAAAATCTAGCAAATTCCTGTAAACTTAGCTACTGGCTCAAACTCTCAGGAGTGCCTGATAGTGACTGTAAATATCTGTGTTCTTCATTCTTTATAAACTTCACTCTGTATTTTAATGTCAGGAATATTATTTATTTTACTGACATTTTGTATTTCTTTCAACCAGTAAGTATATTGATAAATACTGTATTTGTATTACTTTCTTCTTCTGTTTCCTTCATTCACCAATGCAGTCAACAAAGCAACATAACACATGACTATAACTACCATTTCTACTGTTATCAGATCATTTAAACACACATAGACACAAACATGATGAAAACTGTTGGTTACGTTACCTTTAGATGCTGAAAATAATCTGAATCAAGCCGATGAGTGAGGGTGAAATTAATCTGCAGCTTCAACCAGGAAACCAACCAGGAGACGAATGAACAAGTTCCTCACAGCCGGAGGTTTATAAGGTCTGCTGAGTCACAAACAATCTCAATTGTATGTACAGTAATGATCTTTAACCTGGAACAAAAGTCAAATATTAATAGGTAGTATAAATGTTTATCAGTTGGATCATAAAGTATGATGTGTTGTTGCTTTTATTCCAACAAGGAAATAAAAAGTGCTGTTGTAGGCTGAAGATCAATCCCATCCCTGCATCTGGTAGGTTGCACACAGTGTGTTTTTAAATAAATATTCTAATGATAATAGTCCACAATGGTGTGACAATGCATTGATTTTAATCATATAATATCACATTTGCTTGGGGGAGGATCCACAAACCCTCCAACTAAAGCTTCTATGGACCTTTGACCTTGTTATTGTATGTGACTGCTGCAGCTCTAATTATTTTATCAACTGGATACCATCATAAAACATCAACAATCTTATCATGTCAGCAAAATGGTGCACAACAAGAAACACTGCAGCCAGTACTCTATTAAATATCTCAGCTATGGATACATATCCTTCTGGTTTGGTTTTTGTTTTTCACATCACTCGTGGTCGAAGACACGAGTAGACTGTCAGGATGAAACATGAAACAGAAGAAGTTCAGGAGTCGATGCTGCGATGGACAAAAGTTCAGAGCTTTTGTGTGTGTGTGTGTGTGTGTGTGTGTGTGTGTGCAAGTTAGAATATTTATAATTTAACAGCTATACTTTCTTCTGATAAAAAGTTATATTATAAGCCCCAGCTGTGACCTCCTGAGTTTCCTTGTCTGTCTTGTCTCCTCCCCTTGTGCTCCTCCCCTGTTTGTCTGTGTTTCCATTGGCAGAGGCAGGGCTCAGTGGTGGAGGTTTGGCACACCTGATACTCATCTCAATCAACAGCTGCAGCATCAAGATCGTTCCTCTACTCATGTGATAACACTCGGCAGAAGAGCGTGTTTTCTTGTGTCTTTTGCATTGTGTAATTACTTCTATTGTAACCGCTCTCTCCTGTTCCCTATACAGTTTTGCCTACCCCACCTGCTGGTGTCCTGCCTCTGCCCCCTTGGATCCTGCTCCCTGTGCACTGCCTTCCCAGTTTGGACCTTGCCACACCAACCTTCCCTGGAAGCCTTACCCCAGACCCAGCCACTGCTCCCTCACTGCCCCACTCACCTTGTCATTAAACCCTGCCTTTGAGTTTACCTTCTGTGTGTTTGCTCGTCTCTGTGGTCTGCTCTGGGGTCCTAATATTTCTGGTTGTGACAGAAATCAATAATTATAAAAACAGTGTTTTGGGGTTTTGTTTACAAGCTGTGATCTATCATTTCTTTTCACTTTAATTTGCTGTGTGTAACAATGAAAAACATTAAACAGAGAGAACAGACATTAAATCAAACAGAAAAGGGGAGAAAAACAAAGTACTTACAGCAGTAGTAACTGCATGTTAGAGGAAGAAAATAGAGATTCATTATTTTACTTTAGTGCTTTAGTGACCTCTTTATAATATAACATCACCTCTGAACTCAAGATGAAGGACTGGAACCAACCCCCCTAACTAATAGACAACAGAGACATCTAGTGGTGGAACGTGTTCATTACAGCAGAGTTCAAGCTGCTGTGAGCTCCAATACAAGTCAACTCTATCTGTCATTTGGTTTTTCATCACTTCAGTGATCTCATGTGATGTTTGCGATGTAAGCTGTTAACCTTAAAAAAAAAGAAAAAAAAGAAAAAAGGTCAATTTATTCAGGCCTTTAACAGACTCACCTTAGGGAGTCCGCGGAGGTACTGCAGGGGGGTCACGAAAGACTTTTTTTTAAATATTCCCCTCGCGATCTTTTCCACAAATTGAATGTCTTTAAATACACATTAACATGAATCCAACACACTGTAGTGAACAGATAAATGGAGACAGAAGACGTCTTTCAGTCAGCAGTGCACACATTCAGCGACACACAGGAGCTCTTTCAAGCTGGGCTCCGGTTCATTCACAACACCTGTCCCGCCAACGAGGAGGACCCGCCCCCATCGCTGCTGTGCCAATCACGAGGCCGTACCTTGCACATGACTATATGAACCTGTGTATTACAGACGTCCCAACTCTCCCGGAAGTTCCTGGAGTGTCCCGCATATTGATAGCGGCTCCCTGACGGCCGCAAATGAGACACAATCTCCCGGAATCTGGAGCGAGCAAGAGCGCGAACTAGAGAGTGACTGCGCGCGCGTGTGTGTGTAACTATAAATGCAGCGCGTGTGAGAGCAAAGCGTCCTTATAGCTCTGTGTTGCCGCACCCGGACCAGCCTGAACTGATTCAGACTGTCGCTGTGTGTGTGTTTGTGTGTGTGAGAGAGAGAGAAAATGTATATAATCAGAACATTTATAACAGCTACAGTTTCTTCTGATAAACAGTTATAGTGAATTCTTCCAAAGACTGAATAAATAAATTATGACAAATCAAAGTTGGTCTTCATGATCTATCATTTCTTTTCACTTTAATTTGCTGTGTGTAACAATGAAAAGCATTAAACATAGAGAACAGGCAATAAATAAGAACAGATATTCATTATTTATCTTTAGTGCTGGATCGAGTGGTGTTATTGTGTCTGTCAGGATATCTGATCAGTCATTTCTATTTTCAATTTTAAAAAATCTTTTTAGTTTTGCATTTTGAAGTTTCTAATTTCATGGTGGGAAAAAATTAATTAATTCTTGAAAATCTTTTTTTTTTAATTTTTTCCTTCATTTCCATAATTCACTGTTTGACACAAGACTTTACACCCAGCAGCTGCTCACAAACACACTCCACTCTGACTTTTATTCATGCTGGAAATATTTATTAGATTTATATGTGAGGTTACAGATTAGATCAGAGAGAAAGAAAGAAAGAGATCAACAGATATTGTTTGTTCGTTCTGGAGAATTACTGCACAGGACGAATCTTCATGCTGATGGCCTTCATGGAGTAGTTGTCACCCTTCCACTGTCTCCACTCCACTCCGACATGATTGATAGTGGCATCAGCCCCCCAGCGATAAACGCCATTGGGATTCGTATGGTGACAGGTTTTGTACCAGAACGCCCCCAGGAGCATTCTGGCACAGTTACTGCTGACGGGGTCCTGGTCTTTGTCGAAGGTGGAGAACTTCTGTCCGTTGTGAAAACTCAGGCCGTCTCCTACAGAAAAACAAGAAAACAACAAGTGTATGATCACAACACTGCTGCTAATGACACCATATTATATAATGTTATATAACTATTAACACTACAACTGTCACTACTAATACAGTACTACTGCTATGGCCACCACTTGTACAAATACTTAATACAAATAATCCAATATAAGGACAGAAATCCTCAGTGTCTCCATGTGGAAACCAAACATCAGACAAACAGAAGTACTAACTGCTAACAGTAACTGACCTGCTCCTCCCTCAGTGAATCCAGACACATGCAGTTTGTATCCGTGGGACTCTGATTCGATGGAGAACGAGGAGTAACGAGAAAACGCTTTGTTCCCACTGAAGTCCTCCATGTCGACCAGCAGCTCAAACTTTTTTCTCTGAGTCAGATGGAAGAGACTCTCCAGGCCTGAAAACACACAAACATGAAGTCACGTCAGAGTTTGTTTGTTTTAATGAACAGAGAGCTTCATGAAGTCACATGACTGTTCTCACCCAGCCAGTACTCTCCAGCAGCGCTACCAAAGCCCTTCTTGTAGTGATCCCAGGGCCTGTAGAAGTTCACCGAGCCGTCCATCCTCCTCTGGAACACCTGGGGGTTATTATGACAGTCAAACAGGAAGTGTTCATACTGACAACCACTCAGCTGTGACTTGATGACTTCTGTTCAAAAACTCACCGTCCAGCCTCCTCCTGCTGAGTCCATGTCACAGTACACCTACACACAAACACACTCATTAGTAAATATGATCCTTTACTAAAACTATATTCAACCAATCAGCAGCTGCCACGTCTTGAGTCTGAAGCACCTTAAAGTGTCACTGACAGCTGCTAGCTGCTCCAACTGACTCCTATTCAACAAGTCTCAACTTCTCTCTAGAAATACTGAGTTAGTCGTTGTTTTCAACAAATCATTCTGGTCTCAATCTCTAAACTCAGGCCCTCTAATAAGTGTGCTGGTGGTCATTTAGGAAATTATTGCCCCATTAAAGGATCTGTGTGTAAGATTAAGGAGACGTACTGTCAGACATTTAATATATTCATAATAATGTTTTTATCAGTGTATTAAAACCTGAAAATAAGAATTGTGTTTTTGTCAGCATAGAATGAACCTCTATATCTACAGACATTCAAAAGCTTGTTATTTTATCCATTGTGTCAAATCTTAATCTGAAAAGTAAAGCTGTCAAATAAATGCAGTGGAGTAGAAAGTACTTGAGTAACTAAGTAACTTTCCACCACTGTGTGACAGTGTGAGGGTTCATGTGTAGTTTGTGTCCTGCTGAAAGCTCAGACATACAGTCAGTCTGTGGATACAACTAGATGGAACTAATAGACAACAGAGACATCTAGTGGTGGAACGTGTTCATTTCAACAGAGCCTCCAGTTATATCTGCTGGTTTAGTAGAATCAACCTGAACTGTCTTCACATGGTGATGGACTCATCTTTGAACCAACATCTTCTAACTGTGTCCCAGAGAGCATGAAGTGTACCTGGACAGCAGACGTGGCTCCGATGGGATAGATGGTGTACACTCCACTGAGTTGGCTGTTGTCATTGTTATGGATGTCACTGCAGTCCAGTGGGAGGTCAAGCAGTAAGCAGCAGGTCAACACTGGAGCCAGGAGGAGGAGGAAGACTGAAACCAGCTGCAACAGAAACACAGCAGCACACACAAAATAAAATAAAACTTAACTCAGAGAAGATTCTCAGTCAGGGTCTTGGGACTGAGCAGGTGAAGGTGGAGGACGCTGGCGTGTGTTGTCGCCGCTTCCCCTTGCTTGCTTGCTTGCTTTCCTATGCTTTCCCCTGTCTGAATAATACCTGGATTGTGCTATGGTTGTAATCTACAAACTACAAGCCATAGTCTATCGAACTGCGGGAACTTTCTCAACCTGTCGCCCTATCTGGCTCTATCAAGCTCCATGCTAGCCGCCGATCCCGGTCATCGTAAGCCGACTTCCACTCACCATCTGGTGTCTCCGGCATCTGTCTACCTGATTGTTGGACCCTCGATGTCGGGAAAGAAGCTGCTGGACTGTGGCTTCAGGTTTTTCTGCTGCTGGTTTGTCCTACTGCTGATAAACCCTTTGGCTTTCCCACCGAGCGCCTGGCAAACACCCTCGGCATGGCGCTCATGTACTCCGCTACACAGCTGCTGAAGCTCAATACACACGCTCGCCTAGCGTGTATGTCCACCATCGGGGAACTCGGACTTCTACGCCGACCTCGATACATCCATAGAAGTTCCCGGAGAAAATTCATCTACCATCATCACTCCATCCACTCTGCTCCACACCCGCGCTCTGCTTCAAAAATCCCGGCTCTCTGGTCAACAACCGGCGCACGTTGTACACGTCATCAGAACACCGTCGCGCCTGATACAGGTAACGCCGCGGATTGCAAGGTCCGCAGGGCAGACTGGACTGTACTACGCCCCCTACAGAGACATGTCGTTCCTCCACTTGTCAAAATTGAACTCTTTAATACTCAGTCCATGTCAAAAAAGGCATCCTTCCTACAGGATCATATCCTAAAGCCCTAAATGAATCATGCCCTCCTAGTTACTTTTACCTTGAAAAAGCACGCAACACTGGTCATGGCGGCGGCTTTGCTGCAATACATCATCAGGACTTTCAGCTATCCCTCATTCAACTACCTCTAATGTCTACATTTGAATGCCTTGCATTTAAATGCAAGCCTCCTTTATCAATAACCTTTCTTCTTATCTATCGCCCTCCTAAACCTAATTCAGCTTTCTTTCCAGAGTTTCAAGACGTTCTCAGTACACTCTGCACAACCTCTACCAATATTATGATACTCGGTGACCTTAACATTCATGTTGACACCCCCTCATGTCACTCTGCTGCTGAGTTTCTCCACCTACTTGACTGTTTAAATCTACAGCAACATGTTGATGCCCCCACACACTCCAAGGGACATACGCTTGACCTGGTCATAACAAACTCTGTTCCCATCATGAACCTACAGGTACGTGATCTAGGGCTGTCAGACCACAAAGCCGTCTACATGGAGCTGCCCTTCTCCTACTCATCCCACTGTAAACCGAAGCGGCAAATCCATTTCAGATCCATTAAAAACATTGACCCTGACGCCCTAGCTATAGACCTCCAACACGTGTCCTCTGACTCTACTGCTTTCTCCTCAGTAACAGAAACAGTGGACTTTTACAATCAGTCTCTGACCAGCCTCCTTGACCATCACGCCCCCATCAGGACCCGTACAGTCACCTTCTCACGCTCAGCCCCCTGGTACACTAGTGAGCTGCGGGGGATGAAATCATCTGGACGCATCCTTGAACGGCGCTTCAAGGCTTCAAGACTGACAGTACACAAGCAGGCCTACAGGGAACATCAAAAAGCCTATGCCAAATCCCTCAAAGATGCAAGGTCCCAATTTTACTCTGACATCATTAATAGCAACCCAGGCAACTCCAAGCAGCTTTTCCCTACCATCAGCCACCTTCTCCAGCCGCAAACAACCTCTCACTCAGATGCCACTGTGGAAAACTGCAACAACTTCATTAACTTCTTTAGGAATAAAATAGTAACCATCCGTTCCCTTCTATCCAGTCCCCCTGGCCCCTCAGCCACTCCCACCACTCTAACTGATCCACTGCCAGGGCCTTCCGGACTTCTCAGCAACTTTTCCAGTGTCACACTGCAGGAGGTTGAGGCCATCATCTGTAAAATGAAACCTTCTACCTGCGTGTTGGACCCCCTCCCCACAGCCCTGGTAAAGTCCAATCTTGCTGCCATTAGCCCCCTCATCACTCAGGTGACAAACCTTTCCCTGCAAACTGGCTATGTTCCACCTGCACTTAAAGCTGCTGTTATCAGACCACTTCTTAAAAAACACACACTGGACCCGGATCATCTCTCGAACTACAGACCCATCTCAAACTTGCCATTTCTCTCAAAGGTGCTGGAAAAAGTAGTGGCTTCCCAACTCCATAACCATCTCAAACAAAACAATCTGTACGAAACATTTCAGTCTGGTTTCCTGAGAAACAGCACTGGTTAGGGTGACCAACGACCTGCTCATGACAGCTGACGCTGGCTCCCCATCCCTTCTCATTCTCCTGGATCTGTCTGCCGCTTTCGACACTGTTGACCACAACATCCTGTTGCACCGTCTTCATACCACCATCGGCCTCTCCAACTCCGTCTACAACTGGTTTTCCTCCTATCTGTCAGGAAGGACAGAGCACGTTGCCCTGGGGGAAGCTAAATCAGAGACCCACACTGTCACCTGTGGGGTCCCCCAGGGCTCGGTACTTGGACCAACTCTCTTCACCGTCTATCTGCTCCCTCTTGGTCATGTCATCAGGACACACGGATTATCATTCCACTGCTATGCCGATGACACACAGTTGTACCTCAAAATGGACTCTAACCACCCCAACCACTCTGCACTCTCACCACCTGCCACTCTCACCACCTGCCTGGAGGAGATAAAGGCATGGATGAAGCTCAACTTCCTGCAGCTAAACAGCTCCAAGACTGAGGCCATCCTAGTCGGCACTCCACACCAGGTTGGCACTTCCACCATCACCAGCATCACCTTCTCGGATCAGGCCATTCCACTATCCCCAGTCGTCACCAACCTTGGTGTAAAAATGGACTCCCATCTCACCTACGACAACCACATCAAACAGCTCTGCAAAACCTCATTCTACCACCTCAAGAACATCGCTCAACTCCGTCCGTCACTCACCCTCGCAGACGCAGAAAAATTGGTCCATGCCTTTGTCTCCTCCAGGCTGGACTACTGCAACGCACTCCTCATCGGGATCCCTAGCAAGAGCATTCAAAAGCTCCAATACATCCAGAACAGCGCTGCTAGGATCCTGATGAGGGTGCGGAAATTCAATCACATCACTCCCATTCTAAAAACACTCCACTGGCTCCCTGTCTCACTCCGCATTGAGTATAAGGTCTCCCTCCTCACCCACCAGTGCCTCCATGGAACTGCCCCCACATACCTCAAGGACCTCCTCACTCCTCAGACATCCACACGTTCCCTCCGTTCTTCCTCCACCCATCTCCTTAAAACCCCAAGGACTAAGCTCCACACAATGGGAGATCGGGCTTTCTGCTCCGCCGCCCCCATCTTTGGAACACCCTCCCAGACCACCTGAGGGCACCACAGGCTACTGACACTTTTAAATGTGGCCTGAAAACCCACCTTTTTAAAAAAGCATATGATTGCTGATTTTATGTGTCGTTTTTACTCTGTAGCACTTTGAGATTGTTTTTATGAAAAGTGCATTACAAATAAAATGTATTATTATTATTATTATTAAGATTCACTTCCAACCTTGTTAAAACAACTGACTGTAATTTGGGATTTTTGGGATTTTTAAACAGACTATTTCAGAGAATCAGACTGAAACTACTGATCAGTTTTAATTCAGTCAGGTGTATAAAGTCACAAACTTACCTTCATCATCAGAGTTCTGCTGAGAGGATCTGATGAAAACCTTGATGTCAGTCAGTCTGGATGCTCTGATGTGTCTGAACTGTATTTATGCCCCAAAGATCAATAAATGACTAAACAGTTGCTGCGTCATACTGATAAAACTATTTGCTGAACAAGTGGAAACATGATGTCCTTGACCTAAGGTGTCCTCTTGTTTCTGCCCTATTGTCGGTCTGTTAGGACATAAATGGGCTTATGAGAAAAATAGAAATGAATAGAATAAAATATGTTTTTATGATTTACAGCAAACTAAAGATCTACCTTTTAAATCTGTTTTTTAATTGAACTTTATTTTATTTATTAATCTGTATTTTATTTTATCTTTTAACCTGTTTTACTACTTAGAATATCCTTTTATTCACAACCCACCTTTTATGTCTGCTTTGACTTCATCACATTTCCTCTGTAGTTGTTTTATTCTTTTCTTTACTTCTTATATTTGTTTTCCTTTAATACCTAACACACACATTACCCTAACCCTGGTGTTACACACTATTCGATAGTGACTTTGTTTTATTACTTCTTTATTGTATTTTATTTTTTGTTTTATTTGGGTTTTCCTAATTTTTACATGTTTTTAATACGTAAAGCACTTTGTGTTACATTTGCCCTGTATGAAGATACAAATACGGTTCGACTGGTTATTTATCTCATAACAAAAGCTGCGTCCCAAATTGGGATCTATCTAATGTTCCCAAAAAAGATCATGGTGTGATATGTGTATTAACACTCAATTTAACTTAATTTCAAAATTCTTCAGTTATTCAACTTCTCTTTTGCTCCACATGCTTCTGTCTTTTGTTGTTGAACCATATACTTTGATAATCAGAGAAGAGTTTCTAATGATTTTCATGTTTCTGGGCTGTTTCAGATTAACAGAGTTCACTTCAGGTCGTCCTGTTTTGACAGTTTGTTTTCACAGAAAGAAAAAAGATCAATTTATTCAGGCCTTTAACAGTCAAACTGCTGATCGACTCATTTTCTAATTGTGTCAACTGCAGCTGTCAGATAAATGTACTCTGTTACTTTCCACCACTGAAAATAAGACACAAGGAGATTCTTTAAGTTTAGGAATTATTTCGTTTTGGAGAAATAAAACTATAATATTTGTATCTGCCTGTATGTGCTTGACTTTGGCCACCAGGGGGCAGCAGAGGAATAGCAGCGCTTTAGAATAAATCCAGATAGATAAACAGATGATGGTTTCCTGTGTGACAAAACATTCATTCACACAAAGAGATGACAAACTGTACCTCACTGACAATGTTGATTTTATGTGCAAGGAAGATAATCAGACTGTTTTTCTGATTATTTGATAAACATTTCATCACAACTCAATTATTATCCCTTACATACGCTTCAGGGTCACATTTGAACCATTTTTGCATTTTAGAGCTGTAAAAAAAAAACCCACCGTACACATATAAGAAAAATACAATAAATACATTAAAATATAATTTTAAAAAATGGAGTTGTAAATGTTTCTGAATATTGATATTGTTAAATTCTAATAATTAATTGTGAATATACTCTGGTTTTAAAAACATTTTAGAGTTTATAAAATCATGAAGGAAAACACATTTTTGGTGATAATTTAGAAAAAAAAGATTTGTGAATAAAAATATTTTATATAATAAGGATAATTTAATTTAAAGTTGATCTTTCCACTCATCATGTATTTGGACATTTTTAACAGGTTGTTTTAAATTGTCTTTAATGATGACGTCACGCAAAGAGTGACACAGCCCCGCCCACGTCATGACGGACGTCTCCGGCATCAAATTCGAGCTCCAGGTTGCCCTAGCAACTCCATGGATGGACTAATCAGAGGGAAGCCACCTCTCCTCCCCTCCTCCCCCACATCAACCAGCTGACCCCACCGCCGCTGGAGCAGGGAGGCAGAGGAGGGATGGCCAGAGATCCCACAACTCTTCCCTCTCACTCCGGCCTCCACGAACCGAGCTGAGTTGATGACACTGGACACTTGTAGCTCCCTGGACACAATCTGAGCCACATATTTCACACCTGACAACATTATCCTTTACTTTCTGGAAGTTTTTAAACCACGCTGGACTCTTGTGTCAATCTGTTTTCTGCCTCTTCTCCGGGTCTCAGACTGAGCAGTGAAGCTCAGACCTCCTTCTCTCCAGCTACGCTCATCAGCTCCTCCTGGAGGATCCCAAGCTGTTCCCAGACCAGCAGAGATATCTAATCCCTCCAGTGTGTTCTGGGTCTCCTCCCAGTTGGACATACCTGGAACTCCTCTAAAGGGGGGCGTCCAGGAGGATCCTGACCAGGAGCCCAAACCACCTCAGCTGGCTCCTGTCCATGTGAAGGAGCAGCGGCTTTACTCCTAGCCTCCTCCGGATGTCTGACCCTATGACCCTATCTCTAAGGCTGAGCCCAGACAGTCTCCGCAGGACACTCATTTGGGCCGCTTGTATCCACTATCTCATTGTTTGGGTCACTACCCAAAGCTGGTGAGTATAGGTGAGGGTTGGGACGTAGACTGACTGCTAAACTGAGAGCTTCACCTTCAGGCTCAGCTCTTTCTCCACCAGGACGGTCATCACTGCTGATGCTGCACCCATCCACCTGTTGCTGCACCCATCCACCTGATGCTGCACCCATCCACCTCACAACCTGACGCTCCATCTTACCCTCAATGTGAAGAAGACCCCCAGATACTTAAACTCCTCCGCCTCCTCCCCAACCCTGAGGGGGCAGTACACCTTTTTCCAGCAGAGCACCATGGCCTCAGACTTGGAGGTGCTGACTCTCATCCTGACCGTTTCACCTGTAGAGTCCAACAGAACAACATCAACCACAAAAACCAGAGAAGCAATTCTGAGGTCCCCAGCTGGACTCTCTCTTCCCCGGCTGCATCTTGAGATTCTGTCCATATTTATGCACTATGATAAATTCAGTGAAATGACAATTAAAAATAAAGATGAAATAAAAGATTTCTAGATTAGAAAACAATATTAACCACATCTTTTTCAAAGTGCAGTGTCTCTTTCGGTCAGATTTCATTCCAGAAACTAAAATGTGTTTAAAAGTATTAAAAACAGATAACATTTATCTCACTTTTATTTTACAGTTAAAAAGGTTTTCAGACTTAAATAAAGGATAAAATATTTGTTTTTAGGTGTAACATTTCTAAGAGAAGAGAACCTGGATTATTTTTCTACATTTCACTTCCAGATGTTTGTTTTTCACATCGCTCACGATCGAAGAGACGAGTCGACCGTCAGGATGAAACAGAAGAAATTCAGGAGTCGATGCTGCGATGGACAAAAGTTCAGAGAATGAACTGATTCAGACTGTCGCTGTGTGTGTGTGTGTGTGTGTGTGTGTGTGAGAGAGAGAGAGAGAGAGAAAATGTATATAAATCAGAACATTTATAACAGCTACAGTTTCTTCTGATGAACAGTTAGTGAATTCTTCCAAAGACTGAATAAATAAATTGACAAATCAAAGTAGGTCTTCATGATCTATCATTTCTTTTCACTTTAATTTGCTGTGTGTAACAATGAAAAGCATTAAACATAGAGAACAGGCAATAAATAAGAACAGAGATTCATTATTTATCTTTAGTGCTGGATCGAGTGGTGTTATTGTGTCTGTGAGGATATCTGATCAGTCGTTTCTATTTTCAATTTTAAAAAATATATCAGCAGCTTTTTCTCATTAGTTTAAAATACTTAAAATCCTACACGAAAGTACAATATGTAATTTCTGCATTTAACTGTTTGACACAAAACTTTACACCCAGCAGCTGCTCACACACACACTCCACTCTGACTTTTATTCATGCTGGAAATCTTTATTTGATTTATATGTGAGGTTACAGATTAGATCAGAGAAAGAAAGAAAGAGATCAACAGATATTCTGTTTGTTCGTTCTGGAGAATTACTGCACAGGACGAATCTTCATGCTGATGGTCTTCAGGGAGTAGTTATAACCCTTCCAGTGGTACCATGACACTCCTACAGCATTGATAGTGGCATCAGCCCCCCAGCGATAAACTGCGTTGGGGTTTGCATAGACACAGGCGTTGTACCAGAACGCCCCCAGCCTGAGTCTGGCACAGTTAATGCTGCTGTGAGAGTCCTGGTCTTTGTCGAAGGTGGTGAACTTCTGTCCGTTGTGATAACTCAGGGAGTCTCCTACAGAAACACAAGAAAACAACAAGTGTATGATCACAACACTGCTGCTAATGACACCACATTATATAATGTTATATAACTATTAACACTACAACTGTCACTACTAATACAGTACTACTGCTATGGCCACCACTTGTACAAATACTTCCAGTACTACTAGTACTGCATCTGCTGCTGCTACTGTAACATAACAACATGCAGTATGTCATGTAGACAAGAAGTGTAAAAGGTTGAAGAGATAAAAACAACAGAAACCTGCTGGGGCTCATTTACATTTTTCTTTAAATGTGTTTATAAAAACCAAAGCTTCATGTAATTAATAAAACATGAGCAGAACACAGATTTGTTGTTACTGAGTTGAAAATCTTTGTGAATCTGTCTTTAGCTGAAGGAATCACACAAATAATCCAATATAAGGACAGAAATCCTCAGTGTCTCCATGTGGAAACCAAACATCAGACAAACAGAAATACTAACTGCTAACAGTAACTGACCTGCTCCTCCATTATTGAATCCAGACACATGCAGTCTGTATCCGTACGTCTCTGATTCGATGGAGAACAAGGAGTAACGAGCAAACGCTTTGTTCCCACTGAAGTCCTCCATGTCGACACGAAGCTCGACCTTTTTCCTCCGAGTCAGATGGAAGAGACTCTCCAGGCCTGAAAACACTCAAACATGAAGTCACGTCAGAGTTTGTTTGTTTTAATGAACAGAGAGTTTCATGAAGTCACATGACTGTTCTCACCCAGCCAGTACTCTCCAGCAGCGCTACCAAAGCCCTTCTTGTAGTGATCCCAGGGCCTGTAGAAGTTCACCGAGCCGTCCATCCTCCTCTGGAACACCTGGGGGTTATTATGACGGTCAAACAGGAAGTGTTCATACTGAAAACCACTCAGCTGTGACTTGATGACTTCTGTTCAAAAACTCACCGTCCAGCCTCCTCCTGCTGAGTCCATGTCACAGTACACCTACACACAAACACACTCATTAGTAAATATGATCCTTTACTAAAACTACATTCAAACAATCAGCAGCTGCCACGTCTTGAATCTGAAGCTCCTTAAAGTGTCACTGACAGCTGCTAGCTGCTCCAACTGACTCCTATTCAACAAGTCTCAACTTCTCTCTAGAAATACTGAGTCAGTCATTGTTTTCAACGAGTCATTCTGGTCTCAATCTCTAAATTCAGGCCCTCTAATAAGTGTGCTGGTGGTCATTTCAGAAAATATTACTTTTAATAAGATGCAACCTCCAGGAAATCTATTAGTGTGTCTCAGAGCCTCCAGTGTTGTTGTTCAGTGGAGGAGAGATACACCAGCTTCAGCAGCATCAGATTGCATCGTAAAGTCCACGTCAGTGAACCCAACTCATAGTAAAACATAAAGCTTGTCTCCAGAGTGTCAGGACGAGGAATAATGTGTCTGTTTCCCAGTCACAGTTTCTTCAGGAGTTTTATGTTGACTTCTCTCTGCTGACACTAACAGACAATGTAATGATTTTTAAGGCAAAGTACTGTTTCAAAATGATATAATCCTCTTTGTCAGGTTCATCAATGATGAAGTGATCTGAAGTCTATGTCTAGACTGTTAACATTTAGACAATGTTTAGACTCATCCTTACTTCATTGGACTCAGTAGTAGTATTTCCTTGATATGATTGGTTTGAAATGTACCTCCCTCCTTGATTAATCTCTAGTTTATGTGTTTTTAAACAAAGGATTTCAGATAGTTATACTAAAATGAGTTTTTGAAATGCAGAAAAAATGAATGTAGAATGTCAAATTCACTCTGTCTAAATCATTAAATAAGGCATGTGCTGATAAAACCATTTGATTCCTATCAAGCTTTGATTTGAAGTGTCATTACTGAGTCAAATGTATGAAATTTGTCCCGTGGAGCCAAAATGGTCCAAAAAGCTTGTTAGCATGCAGTATGCAAACAAAAGCAACATGTGCAGAATGCCAACAATACTCTCCAGTATGCATCTGACCAGTCTACCTCACCTACTGTGTCCCACAATGCAAAGCACTGGAATATCAGAAGAATTGACTGAGTGATGAAGTTATACCATTGGTTGGCCGAATGCCACCACTTCCTGTATCTGTTTCAAATTAAAAGCAGTTAAATGTTCATCTTTGGTAAAATCAAGAAGACCACAAGATGCTGCTTGGTAGCAGTGATTACTGAACTGTGAATACAGACGCTGATGAGTTTTGATTCAAACAGACTCTAGGACTCTTTCACATGAAAACACTCACACACACCTACATTTCTTTTCTTGCTTGATTTAATACAACTATTGAAAACTGAACTGAGTTGTGGTCCATCTGTTTTTGCAGTGCAGGTTTTGGTGACGTATGTTTTATTGCTTTTTGCTGTTTGACTTATTGTCTTGTATGGTTTGACGATGCTACTTTCTTTCTGTTTCACAATTATTATTATTATTATTATTTTATTTTTTAAAGATTTTGTTGGCATAGACGCCTTTATTTATCAGTACAGGACAGGGAGAAAGAGGATGAAGTGTACCTGGACAGCAGACGTGGCTCCGATGGGATAGATGTTGTACACTCCACTGGGTCGGCTTTTATCATTGTTACGGATGTCACTGCAGTCCAGCGGGAGATACAGACGTAAGCAGCAGGTCAACGCTGGAGCCAGGAGGAGGAGGAAGACTGAAACCAGCTGCAACAGAAACACAACAGCACACATGAAACAGAAGATGTTAAAGAAGAGTTCAGTTCATATGAGCAGTGAGAGAGGTTTTCCTCTCTGTAATCATTCCTCCTGTTCATACTGACTATTAAAAGATCTCCTTCAAATGTGCTTTCAGTGTTCAGAGATGGAGGATTGTATCACAGTGAGTCACACAGTCATTTAAAGTAGATGATCAGCTTCTATTGAGCTTCAGCAGTCTGAGTTAGTCATATCAAGTGATATCTGACACATTTACAGTCTGTTTAGCATCAGATTCCCTCTTAGTGTTTCCTGTTGAGCTGTGGTGGAAGTATAGTAACAAAAAGACTTTGCTACTAAAAACACTGTAACGTTGAAACATAGAAGATGAAGATTTGACTCATTCAGACTCTGAAGCTTCATATTAGCTTCAGATCAACTTTTAAATCCATGTTTCCACAGAAGGAGGACTGTGGATTTAGTCCTCCATCACTTCCATTGCAAACATTATGAAGGATCTAATGGTCAGTATGAACAGGAGGAATCATTACACACAGAACAATTGCTTCAGTGTTCATTTAGACTCCTGACTGCTGGTTTAAAATGCTTTCAAAATTGTGAACCCGTACGTTAAGCAACTATTTCTGCTCATAAATGTCCTTAAAATCAAAATTGAAATGATTATGGATCCCTGGTCAACACATCCTCTAACAAACTGAAAGGCCTGATCAACATGAATTCAGTCAGGTGTATAAAGTCTCGAACTTACCTTCATTGTCAGAGTTCTGCTGAGGTGATGTGAAGAAAATCTTGATATCACTCAGTCTGTATGCTCTGATGTGTCTGAGCTGTATTTATATCCCAAAGATTCTACGTAATCCTACCTAACCACTCCTCATGCCTGAACCTCACCAGTGTGAGCAGGTTGTGGGCGTGTTGTGTGGCAGGTGTGCTGTGTGTCTCTGGGTTTGTGGGTGGAGACAAAAGAATAGACTTCATGCTGGCAGAGTTTACAGATCACTGATAATATAATTATAACTGATCTTTTAACAATAAAGAATGAAATTAAAAGAGGGGGCCTGGGACTTCCAGATATGCAGTTATATTACTGGGCTGCCCAAGTAAGACCATTGTTCTACTGGTCTGAAGATGAAGAGACCCTCTCCTGGACACAAATAGAAAAACCCATCCTAAATATAAAAGATTTATCGCATATCCCGTATTATCCCGTAAACTCTAAAGAAATACACAGACAACCCGATTATTATTCACTCAGTTAATATTTGGAGCAAAATTAACCGTTATATAGGCCAAGTCACCTCCTTATCTCCACTTACCCCTATCATGTCTAACCCATCCTTAGATTTTGTGCAGAAGGACCTGGGCTTTAAAGTGTGGGCCCAGAAGAATATCATCAAGATTGACGACCTATATGATGGTAACACTTTAAAGTCATTTCAGCAGTTGAGAGATTCCCACACATTACCAGTCATAGAATTTTACCCAGTTTGGGTCAATATGGCACCAATACATTATTAGGTCAATGTTACTTTGTACCAATTTATTTTACACACAACATGTTCAACCTTTGGCTATATATTGTCACAAATCTATTGTTTCCTGTACAAAGTTATGTGCAAATTATGTTAAAAAGATACACAAGTTAATAACAATCATTAACCAACAGTGACAGTTCTGTCCCTATCCCAGTCCACCGTTCCGCCTCTGTAATAGTCCTGCTGCCAAAAAAGCCCACCATCAGTAGCCGGTAGACTCTCCACACTGCTCTGACACACCTAGAGCAGCAGGGGAGCTATGTAAGGCTGCTCTTTGTAGACCAGCTCTGCATTTAACACCATCCAGACTCTACTTCCTGAAGATCCTCAGGAAGAACCACCTGACACAGGAACTGCTTGTGTCCGTCTACCACTGCTCCATAGAGAGCGTACTGATCTACTGCATCTGTGTGTGGTTTGCCAGCTGCACAGTAGCAGAGAGGAAAAGTCTCCAGAGGGTCGTCACCACCGCCCAGGTTTGCCCTCTCCCCTCTCTGGAAGATCTCTACAGCTCCCACTGTCTCAAAAAAAGCCCACAGCATCCTCAAGGAACCATCCCACCTGTGACACAATCTGTTTGACTTGCTGCCCTCAGGCAGATGTTATAGGACAATAAAAACACAGACAAACAGATTGAAAAACTGTTTTTATGCATTTTGGTTCGTTTTCGTTGGTGTGAAAGCATCAATCACACTCGGGTGCGCACTAAATCAAGCGGACCGAGACCTCCAAAAAAACGTGGTCTCGGTCCACTTGACTCTGCACCAAATGCCGACCTACCGGAAGATGAGGGAACATCAATCTGTTACTTTTACTGTTAATTTTAACTATCTAACAATGACAGGGACGACTACCCTTCCAGTCTGAATACAAGGACTTCAATAGGGAAAAATCTATGGATTGACCATTCGCACTCCAGAGCAAAACACAGGACTGTTTTTTTTTTTGGATGAACTTATTGTCAGCAGTCAACAGGACAACATCATTTGTTTGTACTTTCCAAAACTGTTTCAAATCACTGTTCAAAATAATAGTGTTAATAATGCCACAACACTGTGGGTAAGGTCACTTTGGCAATCATTCATTTTATTATGTCTCCAGGAAGAAGACTACCAGGTGACGGTAAGGCTGACATTTCTGTATCCTTATTCCCATGCATCAGTGTTGTTTTGTATGAGTCATTGCCAACACTGTCTGTGCCAGCATCTGTACTTCAATAACAAGAATAGTGAGAAACCCTGAATGTGTGAAACTCCACAGGTTAGTATAACTCATATGAACCAAGACAACAGGACAAAGTGAAGCTATTGTAAACAAGGCTAGTATATGCTTCTATACTTCAGAAATAAGTGTGGAAAAAGTTTCATGTCAAACAAGCATTCAAGTACTGCATTATTATCATAAAGCAAAAATATGGTTTATGAAGCAGCTTGTAAATTTGTGAGGTAAATGAGGTGAATCAAAAAGGATTGTGAAGGATTGTTAAGACTGATGTTTCTGATGTCTGATTAAAGACAGAAACTGCTGTCAAAACAGGAATGAGGATGTGACTAGAAAAAACAATAATTCTGTTTGTGTCTGGCAATAAATCAAGAATGTCTTTGTACTACATTCTGATGGCAGGTGGGAAAACCAAGCTCAGTGCGTGACATTATTAGTTTCCTTGTACCTGCTGGGTGTGGTGTTGCAGACACCCAATTTTCTGCTTCATTTGTCCTGTGTGTATGCAGGCTGCTGTTTCCTCATTGAATCACTGATGAAAAATGACTGGCTGACTTGGCTGTTGTCATTGTTATGGATGTCACTGCAGTCCAGCGGGAGGACGAGAGGTAAGCAGCAGGTCAACACTGGAGCCAGGAGGAGGAGGAAGACTGAAACCAGCTGCAACAGAAACACAACAGCACACACAAAATAAAATAAAATAAAACTCAGAGAAGATTCACGTCAAATTTTGTTGGAACAACTGACTGTATTTTGGGATTTTGTGGATTTTGAAACAGAATCACAGAGTGAAATTTTAAAGGTGCAGAGAAAATACAGAAAATTAAGTTGTAGAAACTCTTTTTTCACCACAGACATTTGTTCATATTAATTGAGTCAGGTGTATAAAGTCACAAACTTACCTTCATCATCAGAGTTCTGCTGAGAGGATCTGATGAAAACCTTGATGTCAGTCAGTCTGGATGCTCTGATGTGTCTGAACTGTATTAATATCACAAATATTAATAAATCACTGAACAGCTGCTGCTTCACACTGATAAAACTATTTTCTTAACAAGTGGAAACATGATGTCTTTGTGTGTGTGTTCCTGTTAACATGACTTCCTGACATCCACCTACATTGTGGGGACTCTGCTCCATTACTGGGACAAAAGAGACTCTTCTCACAATGTTAATTGTTTACCATGAGGTTAAGATCTGTAGGATTAAGGTTAGCATTAGGCATTAGGTCATTAGGTCAGACCTGGCTGAAAGTAGTCCACCAGTTCATCTCCTCTGACACCAACATATTCCCTGTCTTCTTAGCTGTGGATTCCTGTGCTTTAGAGACCCTTACCTGGTCAACATGTCAGTCTACCTGTCCCCAACTGAACTATTGTGTGTGTGAGCGTATTCACCTCGCTCCACTCATCCACTGGGCGGTTTGGCTTCCCCAGTCTGGGCCCTCTGACTCTTCCCAAGCCCACAGACACTCTTTACCTGAACATTGCACTGAACTGTGTTGCTACTCATCTGTTTGCCTCTGAACCTTGTTTTTACTATTATTGTTTTTTTATTGCTTGTGTGTTTATTAATTATTGTTTTTTATTCTTTTCATTTATGCTTTTTACTGTCTGCTTTACTGCTGCAATATTGTACATTTCCCCCCCCATGGGACTAATAAAGGAATGTATTATCTTATCTTAACCTGCTGAAGCTGACATTTAAAGTCATTACCAACTAATCCTGTTATCTGGTGTACTGAATTTGGGTCCAACACACACCTGTTACAGTGAGGGTTCCCAACTCCTCACTGATCATCTAAACACCTTGAAGCATGGTCACTAAACCAGATCACTGACCAAAACTACCTTTTATCCTTCAAACTAGAAGATACAGCAAGATAGACAGACCGATTCATACCCCAGTGTGAATGGATGATACCTCTTGGATAAACCTTCACCATTGGCTTTCATAGCTCACCTTTGAGAGCCAATCACACACAAAGATTAGCTGACATCGACTCTAATCTTATTGTGAACTCTGACTTTTAGGACATAAATGATTTACTAAACAACTGTTCAAAGGGCAAACAACAATAAGCAACAGGACAAATATTTATCAGAACACACAATAAATGAGTTTCTTATCTGAGACTCTGTGGTTCCTGGTTGCTGACTGTTTTTCTTGTCTTTCTTTCTACAGTGCCAGTTGACAGCTTGCATTGTGGTAGTGTGAAGATGTGATTTAGAACAATAGGAAACCTCAAAATATTGAGTCATGAGTTAAGGATCAAGACTAAGGGAGCATAAACCAGGAGCTCTCCTCCAATGTAAACTTTTGAAATCCTAACCGACCAACTCATAATTACAAGCTCCAGACTCCAGCTTCTCATCTCTGGACATTAAACTCCATCCTCTGTGAGAAGCAGCCCCAGTGAACAAGCAAGTTAACTGCAAAACCTTCATCAACTTGCTTAAACTTGTTCTTTCATAATTTGTACCTTCAATCAGCAATTCAGGACAAAGCTGCTGTACCTTTAATTTGACTCACAGCTTCTCAGGTGACACTCATCTCAAATTTTTATCAGATCTCTACAACTACACAACAGATAATGCATGTTTATCATTCACTAGCCATAACCTTAGAACCTCTCAAATGTATAATTAAGATTAATAACATTCATAATTCAATTTGAACTCTTGTGTGGACAGCATTGAACACTGTCTCCTTATAATACCTACTCTAATATCAGTAATGTTTCTGGATAAATGATTTTCAACAATAACTCATAATTCTATCAAAAAACTATTTGAGAGGACAAATTCTTACAACCTGAATGTCTCGTGTAGACACAGTGAAACTATGTTAAGTGTCTACTATGTTTTACTGTCATGTAAGTTGGTGTTAGCTTCTCTGTCCTCTCCTCTGCTTCATTAGTTGGTAATGTGTATTAAAATCTAGCAAATTCCTGTAAACTTAGCTACTGGCTCAAACTCTCAGGAGTGCCTGATAGTGACTCTGTTCTTCATTCTTTATAAACTTCACTCAGTATTTTAATATCAGGAATATTATTTATTTTACTGACATTTTTTATTTCTTTCAAACAGTAAGAATATTGATAAATACTGTATTTGTATTACTTTCTTCTTCTATTACGTTCATTCACCAAATCAGTCAACAAAGCAACATAACACATGACTATAACTACCATCTCTACTGTTATCAGATCATTTAAACACACATAGACACAAACATGATGAAAACTGTTGGTTACGTTACCTTTAGATGCTGAAAATAATCTGAATCAAGCCGATGAGTGAGGGTGAAATTAATCTGCAGCTTCAACCAGGAAACCAACCAGGAGACGAATGAACAAGTTACTCACAGCCGGAGGTTTATAAGGTCTGCTGAGTCACAAACAATCTCAATTGTATGTACAGTAATGATCTTTAACCTGGAACAAAAGTCAAATATTAATAGGCAGTATAAATGTTTATCGGTTGGATCATAAAGTATGATGTGTTGTTGCTTTTATTCCAACAAGGAAATAAAAAGTGCTGTTGTAGGCTAAAGATCAATCCCATCCCTGCATCTGGTAGGTTGCACACAGTGTGTTTTTAAATAAATATTCTAATGATAATAGTCCACAATTGTGTGACAATGCATTGATTTTAATCATATAATATCACATTTGCTTGGGGGAGGATCCACAAACCCTCCAACTAAAGCTTCTATGGACCTTTGACCTTGTTATTGTATTTGACTGCTGCAGCTCTAATTATTTTATCAACTGGATACCATCATAAAACATCAACAATCTTATCATGTCAGCAAAATGGTGCACAACAAGAAACACTGCAGCCAGTATTGTATTGAATACCTCAGCTATGGATACATATCCTTCTGGTTTGGTTTTGTTTTTCACATCACTCGTGGTCGAAGACACGAGTAGACTGTCAGGATGAAACATGAAACAGAAGAAATTCAGGAGTCGATGCTGCGATGGACAAAAGTTCAGAGTGTGTGTGTGTGTGTGTGTGTGTGTGTGTGTGTGTGTGTGTGGGTGTGCAAGTTAGAATATTTATAATTTAACAGCTACAGTTTCTTCTGATAAAAAGTTATATTATAAGCCCCAGCTGTGACCTCCTGAGTTTCCTTGTCTGTCTTGTCTCCTCCCCTGTTTGTCTGTGTTTCCATTGGCAGAGGCAGGGCTCAGTGGTGGAGGTTTGGCACACCTGATACTCATCTTTCATCAGGTTTTTTTTTTTTTTTTTACAAGCTGTGATCTATCATTTCACTTTAATTTGCTGTGTGTAACAATGAAAACATGAAACTGAGAGAACAGACAATAAAATCAAACAGAAAAGGGGAGAAAAACAAAGTACTTACAGCAGTAGTAACTGCATGTTAGAGGAAAAAAATAGAGGTTCATTATTTTACTTTAGTGCTTTAGTGACTTCTTTATAATATAACATCACCTCTGAACTCATGATGAAGGACTGCAACCACCCCCCACCCCTCCTCCACCCCTCCTCCACCCCTCTGTCTGTCTCTCTGCCTAACACCTTTTAAAGATATAAAATTCTTATTGTCAAATTTTGCTTTCAAATTTTGTTCTCAATAGACATTATGAGTCAATTTATGTTGTCAGGTATTTTTTTCTTTTCTCTTTCACACATGTGTTAATTTTAAGGTGATAGATTGTTGTTGTAAACAACTGCTGAAAGCTCAGACATACAGTCAGTCTGTGGATACAACTAGATGGAACTAATAGACAACAGAGACATCTAGTGGCGGAACGTGTTCATTACAACAGAGTTCAAGCTGCTGTGAGCAAGCCAACTCTATCTGTCATTTGGTTTTTCATCACTTCAGTGATCTCATGTGATGTTTGTGATGTAAGCTGTTAACCTTAAAAAAAACAAAAAGAAAGAAAAAAGGTCAATTTATTCAGGCCTTTAACAGACTCACCTGAGGGGGTCCGCGGAGGTACTGCAGGGGGCTCGCGAAGGACATTTTTTTATATTCCCCTCGCAATCTTTTCCACAAATTGAAATGTCTTTAAATACACATTAACATGAATCCAACACACTGTAGTGAACAGATAAATGGAGGCAGAAGACGTCTTTCAGTCAGCAGTGCACACATTCAGCGACACACAGGAGCTCTTTCAAGCTGGGCTCCGGTTCATTCACAACACCTGTCCCGCCAACGAGGAGGACCCGCCCCCATCGCTGCTGTGCCAATCACGAGGCCGGACCTTGCACATGAATATATGAACCTGTGTATTACAGACGTCCCAACTCTCCCGGAAGTTCTTGGAGTCTCCCGCATATTGATAGCGGCTCCCTGACGCCCGCAAATGAGACACAATCTCCCGGAATCTGGAGCGAGCAAGAGCGCGAACTAGAGAGTGACCGCGCGCGCGTGTGTGTGTGTAACTATAAATGCAGCGCGTGTGAGAGCAAAGCGTCCTTATAGCTCTGTGTTGCCGCACCCGGACCAGCCTGACTGTATGTGCTTGACTTTGGCCACCAGGGGGCAGCAGAGGAATAGCAGCGTTTTAGAATAAATCCAGATAGATAAAACAGGTGATGGTTTCCTGTGTGACCAAACATTCATTCACACAAAGAGATGACAAACTGTACCTCACTGACAATGTTGATTTTATGTGCAAGGAAGATAATCAGACTGTTTGTCTTCTGATTATTTGATAAACATTTCATCACAACTCAATTTTTAACCCTTACATACGCTTCAGGGTCACATTTGAGCCATTTTTGAATTTGAGAGCTGTAAAAAAAAAAAAAAACACTGTACACATATAAGAAAAATACAATAAATACATTAAAATATCATTTGAAAAATGGAGTTGTTAATGTTTCTGAATATTGATATTGTTAAATTGTAATAATATATTGTGAATATACTCTGGTTTTAAAAACATTTTATAGTTTATAAAATCATTTTTGGTGACAATTCAGAAAAAAAAGATTTGTGAATAAAAATATTTTATATAATAATGATAATTTAATTTAAAGTTGATCTTTCCACTCATCATGTATTTGGACATTTTTAACAGGCTGTTTTAAATGTTCTTTAATGATGACGTCACGCAAAGAGTGTCCTGCCCACGTCATGACGGACGTCTCCGGCGTCAAATTCGAGCTCCAGGTTGCCCTAGCAACTCCACGGATGGACCCAACAGAGGGAAGCCACCTCTCCTCCCCTCCTCCCCCACATCAACCAGCTGACACCACCGCCGCTGGAGCAGGGAGGCGGAGGAGGGATGGCCAGAGATCCCACAACTCTTCCCTCTCACTCCGGACTCCACGAACCGAGCTGAGGATTTTTATCTTCGTGCGTAAAAGCGCGGATGGCACAGATGGCACAGATGTCGGAGTCGGTGTCGGTGATAACACTGGACACTTGTAGCTCCCTGGACACAATCTGAAGCGGGTGACCAAACTGTTTGGTGCGTGTAAACACGCACAGAGTCTCCGTCGTGGATCGCTGAGGGACTTTAATTTACGAGGATTTATTTGGTGTCTCTGCGTTCTTGGACCGGGCTGTTTGCAGGAGGAAGAGGAAGAGGAAGAGGAGGGTTACACGCTGCCGAGTCTCGTCTCATGATGGGACCGTAGAGGATGAGCCACAGAAGCAGCCCGGCCAGAGCGTACGACGAGTTCCTGCTGGTGGGAGACAGTGATGTGGGGAAAGGAGAGATCCTGGCGAGCCTGCAGGACGGAGCCAGCGAGTCTCCGTACGGATACAACATGGGTGAGAGAGAGAAAGAGAGAGAGAGAGAGAGAGAGAGAGAGTCTGAGCTCGTCTCTTAACATCAAACTGTATCAGCATAGAAAGAGTTTTACATTTTAACTCATTTCACTAAATTCAAAGAGTCAAAGGCAAAGTTATTATTTGTATAAAGTAATTGAGGATAATGATGCAAACAGAGTGCAGGTTGATATCTAATGATTCTTCCTCCTTTGTAGAAGTGAAACCGTTCATAGCAGCTGTAGTTCACTGTCATAGTGTCTCTCATAGTTTATTAAACTGATTTTACTGTTACTTTGTGCATCAGATTGGGATCATTCATGTTTTCCAGTGAAACAGGTTTGACAGGTGAGAGGACTAATTTGATTGAAAAGCGATCGGTTGATAATGAAAATAATCGTTAAAGAACATTTTAAGACTGAAAAATAAATAATAAAAGTTTTCAAAAGAAGGATTTTCTTGACTTTGTGTGTTCCCCAGAGGCCACACACGGTACTGCAGTGTGTGAATTTTCATGGTGGGGACCTTTTCCTGACAAAGTGTGTAAGTGTACATTAGCATATTAGCTTCGTATTAGCATATTAGCTTAGTGATTAGGCCCCTGGCATTCTGGATTATTAAATGCAGTGTTAATGGTTAGGGTTAGGGTTTCAATCCAACATTTATTCAGATACTTGTCATGAATTGTGCTGTGGCTAACAGTGATGGCAATTGTATGCTAATTATTATGGGTCCTCACAAGGGGGGCAAAATTTAGGTTAAAAATCTATGTGAGAGTGATTGATATTTAAAGTCATGTTTTTGTGGAAAAAAACAGAAGATGAATTTAGTAGTTAAAATGATGTTTCTAGACCCTTTAGAAAGGCTGGAACCCACAGGGCTCCGTCCAGTCAGGGGTCCCCACAGGGTAATAAAAACAGGTATAGGTGTGTGAGAGAGAATTTTTATAAATCAGAACATTTATAATTTAACATCTACTGTTTCTTCTGTTAACAGTTCTAATGAATTATTCTAAAGACTGAAGTGAAATCCATAAATTATGACAAATCAAATTTGGTCTTCAACTGTTGACCTTTTCACTTTACACCCAGCAGCTTCTCACACACACACTCCACTCTGACTTTTATTCATGCTGGAAATATTTATTTGATTTATATGTGAGGTTACAGATTAGATCAGAGAGAAAGAAAGAAAGAGATCAACAGATATTCTGTTTGTTCGTTCTGGAGAATTACTGCACAGGACGAATCTTCATGCTGATGGTCTTCAGGGAGTAGTTATGACCCTTCCAGTGTTTCCACTCCACTCCTACGAATTTGATGGTGGCATCAGCCCCCCAGCGATAAACTGCGTTGGGGTTTGTATAGAAACAGGCTTTGTACCAGAACGCCCCCAGGAACAGTCTGGCACAGTTAGTGCTGTAGGAGTCCTGGTCTTTGTCGAAGGTGGAGAACTTCTGTCCGCTGTGATAACTCAGGGCGTCTCCTACAGAAACACAAGAAAACAACAAGTGTATGATCACAACACTGCTGCTAATGACACCATATTATATAATGTTATATAACTATTAACACTACAACTGTCACTACTAATACAGTACTACTGCTATGGCCACCACTTGTACAAATACTTCCAGTACTACTAGTACTGCATCTGCTGCTGCTACTGTAACATAACAACATGCAGTATGTCATGTAGACAAGAACTGTAAAAGGTTGAAGGGATAAAAACACCTGAAACCTGCTGGGGCTCATTTACATTTTTCCTTTAAATGTGTTTATAAAAACCAAAGCTTCATGTAATTAATAAAACATGAGCAGAACACAGATTTGTTGTTACTGAGTTGAAAATCTTTGTGAATCTGTCTTTAGCTGAAGGAATCACACAAATAATGCAATATAAGGACAGAAATCCTCATTGTCTCCATGTGGAAACCAAACATCAGACAAACAGAAGTACTAACTGCTAACAGTAACTGACCTGCTCCTCCATTATTGAATCCAGACACATGCAGTCTGTATCCGTACGTCTCTGATTCGATGGAGAACGAGGAGTAACGAGCAAACACTTTGTTCCCACTGAAGTCCTCCATGTCGACACGAAGCTCAACCCTTTTTCTACGAGTCAGATGGAAGAGACTCTCTAGGCCTGAAAACACACAAACATGAAGTCACGTCAGAGTTTGTTTGTTTTAATGAACAGAGAGTTTCATGAAGTCACATGACTGTTCTCACCCAGCCAGTACTCTCCAGCAGCGCTACCAAAGCCCGTCTTGTATTGATCCCAGGGCCTGTAGAAGTTCACCGAGCCGTCCATCCTCCTCTGGAACACCTGGGGGTTATTATGACGGTCAAACAGGAAGTGTTCATACTGAAAACCACTCAGCTGTGACTTGATGACTTCTGTTCAAAAACTCACCGTCCAGCCTCCTCCATCTGAGTCCATGTCACAGTACACCTACACACAAACACACTCATTAGTAAATACGATCCTTTACTAAAACTATATTCAACCAATCAGCAGCTGCCACGTCTTGAGTCTGAAGCACCTTAAAGTGTCACTGACAGCTGCTAGCTGCTCCAACTGACTCCTATTCAACAAGTCTCAACTTCTCTCTAGAAATACTGAGTCAGTCGTTGTTTTCAACGAGTCATTCTGGTCTCAATCTCTAAATTCAGGCCCTCTAATAAGTGTGCTGGTGGTCATTTAAAAAATATTACTTTTAATAAGATGCAACCTCCAGGAAATCTATTAGTGTGTCTCAGAGCCCCCAGTGTTGTTGTTCAGTGGAGGAGAGATACACCAGCTTCAGCAGCATCAGATTGCATCAGTTTTTTAAATGCAGAAAAAATGAATGTAGAATGTCAAATTCACTCTGTCTAAATGATTGAATAAGGCATGTGCTGATAAAACCATTTGATTCCTATCAAGCTTTGATTTGAAGTGTCATTACTGAGTCAAATGTATGAAATTTGTCCCGTGGAGCCAAAATGGTCCAAAAAGCTTGTTAGCATGCAGAATGCAAACAAAAGCAACATGTGCAGAATGCCAACAATACTCTCCAGTACGCATCTGACCAGTCTACCTCACCTACTGTGTCCCACAATGCAAAGCACTGGAATATCAGACGAACTGACTGAGTGATGGAGTTATACCATTGGTTGGCCGAATGCCACCACTTCCTGTATCTGTTTCAAATTAAAAGCAGTTAAATCTTTGGTAAGATCAATAAGACCACAAGATGCTGCTTGGTAGCAGTGATTACTGAACTGTGAATACAGACGCTGATGAGTTTTGATTCAAACAGACTCTAGGACTCTTTCACATGAAAACACTCACACACACCTACATTTCTTTTCTTGCTTGATTTAATACAACTATTGGAAACTGAACTGAGTTGTGGTCCATCTGTTTTTGCAGTGCAGGTTTTGGTGACGTATATTTTATTGCTTTTTGCTGTTTGACTTATTGTCTCGTATGGTTTGACGATGCTACTTTCTTTCTGTTTCACAGTTATTATTATAATTTTTTTACTTTTTAAAGATTTTGTTGTCATAGACGCCTTTATTTATCAGTACAGGACAGGGAGAGAGAGGATAAAGTGTACCTGGACAGCAGACGTGGCTCCGATGGGATAGATGGTGTACACTCCACTGGGTCGGCTTTTATCATTGTTACGGATGTCACTGCAGTCCAGCGGGAGATACAGACGGTAGCTGCAGGTCAACGCTGGAGCCAGGAGGAGGAGGAAGACTGAAACCAGCTGCAACAGAAACACAACAGCACACATGAAACAGAAGATGTTAAAGAACAGTTCAGTTCCCCTTTCAAAACTGTGAACCCGTACTTTAAGCAACTGTTTCTCTTAAAATCAAAATTGAAATGATTATGGATCCCTGGTCAACACATCCTCTAACAAACTGAAAGGCCTGATCAATATGAATTCAGTCAGGTGTATAAAGTCTCAAACTTACCTTCATCGTCAGAGTTCTGCTGAGGTGATGTGAAGAAAATCTTGATATCACTCAGTCTGTATGCTCTGATGTGTCTGAGCTGTATTTATATCCTAAAGATTCTACCTAATCCTACATAATCACTCCTCATGCCTGAACCTCACCAGTGTGAGCAGGTAGTGGGCGTGTTGTGTGGTAGGTGTGCTGTGTCTCTGGGTAATATGAGTTGTTTTTAAATCACCTTGAAACAACTTATGAAATCTTTGTCATCACAACATTTTTATCTCATTACAGACCATTAGTGTATTATCCTTTTAACTTGTCACATTAAAAACAAAAAGAAAAAAAAAGTAAAGCTTGAGAAACAATTTGAAGTGATTTATATTGAAGGAATCCAACCAAGCAGTCTTAACTGGAAACATTTCCCTTAATAACTACCTTAAATGTTAAAGTTAATAATATAAGTCGTAGGTCTGTTTCAACATTGGTGGGGAAACTTTTATGTCGTACCGTGAATCTCAACACTCGTGTATGTGTACACACAAATAAAAAGTACAAATTACCTGTCCATCATTCCTGTGCCAAAGTAATCAAAGATGACTCTACTCAATGGTATTCAGACCAGTTTCCCTAAAGCCTGTTCCCATGAAAACATTAGAACAATCATTCTGTTACACTTGAATTCTTGCACGTAACCACTGATAGAGCCATCAGTTTGTTTAGTTAGTCTGCAGAAACCAAAGCACTCCAACACACCCTGCAATGCTTGGAATCACAAAACACCTTCACATCCTGTTCATTGACTTCAGTTCAAACTCTTTATCAAACTTTTAGACACGAACATTGACCCGATCATATGTCACTGGATTCAGAGCATCCTGTGGAACAGGGTGAAAGTTAATAATCTAACCTCAGACCCTCTTCTCCTCAGCACAGGAACAGATGAAACCATTGTAGGCCTCTTCTCCAACACTGATACACCCAGTACTGCATTATGGGGGCTGAAGCTGTCATTGGTGGGTTTACACCAGCTGGCACAACCAGGTGCTATGATGTCTTCCAGCAGTGCTGGAAAGGCAGCTGACATATGTCAACACCCTTCCTCTCCCCATCTCCCACTGACCAGCCACAGCATTTGTCCAGGAAGGCTAAAGTCAGGCCAGACTTGCCACTTCAAGACCGGATGCTGGAGGGCTAAGTGGAGTACACAACTGGAAGCTGGTGGCAGACCTAGGCCAGAGGCTCTGCTTCCTAGCTGAGATTGTGTCAACGAACTTTAAACCAGACCCCATACTATATGGTTGGCCTCACTGTGGCCTGGGAGGATGCAGTGGAGGAGGCCTACAAGAAGCTGAGGTACACAGAGCTGGCAGCTGATGGACAACAATGAGGCTGAAATAGGCTGTAGAGGGTTCTCAGCCACATCAACATCAACGTTACTCCAGGAGATCTGAGTGTGAGGGAAGGTCCGACAGGCAGTCAGAGATCTCTCAAGGGCCGCTGCAGTGGGGAGCCAGTGGCTGCAGATTAAGAGAGAGGACTCCACCTGGCCCCCAAGTGAGTAGATGGCACCTAGTAGGTGATTCACTGCTGAGCCCTCTGGAGGTGTTGTGGGCCTATCAGTGAAACACAGAGGAAGAAAGAGCCCACTGACAACCCAGAGGATGCCATCACTCACTGGACCATCCAACACAGTCCTCATGTGTGTAACTAAGGGAAAGTAACATCTAGTCATACACAATAGATCTAAAAATCACACAATTTTACCTAGTTTGGGTCAATATGGCACCAATACATTATTAGGTCAATGTTACTTTGTACCAATTTATTTTACACACAACATGTTCAACCTTTGGCTATATATTGTCACAAATCTATTGTTTCATGTACAAAGTGATGTGCAAATGATGTTAAAAAGATACACAAGTTAATAACGATCATTAACCAACAGTAACAGTTCTGACTTGAAGGGGGTGAATATTTATGCAATCACTTATTTTACTTCTTATATTTAAGAAATCTGTTTTCACTTTTACACTGAAGAGGGTTGTTTTGGTGTTTTTTTAAAAGCCAAATTATATTGACCATGATTCAATTCATAAAAGCAATAAAAGTGGAAAACATCCAAGGGGGTGAATACTTTATAGGCACTGTACTGTATGTATAGAGAAAATAGCTTTCACACTGGGAACGGGACCCACCAGCACAGGAAGACAATGAGATAGTCACAGAAAACTGATCATATCAAATTCTACGTTCCAGCCATGAGGGCAGCTTTTCTCAAAGGGGGTGGTACCGAATCTAGACTCTAAATAATAATAAATGATACAGTATTGATGCCAAAACTGTTTATTTCTATGTCAGTAATTTCACAGTATGGTATACACTGTTCAAAAGTTGTGGGGAAAAAATATAGTAACAATCCTCAATCCTGCCTGATATTAGTGCTTACAGTGTCTCTTAAAGTTCACTTAAAGTACACTTAAATATTAAACAGTTATCAGACATTGTACAAAAAAGAAAAACCTTTAATCTTGTCTTACATCAGTGCCTAGAATGTAATTTTAGTAATCCAACTGGAGTGTCATTAATGTTTGTTGAGGCTTTCCTTGATGATCTTAACAATGATTAGGTTAAATACCCTGCAGTTGGTACAGTTTGGGATGAGGAGCATGTGGAGCCTCTTCTGTGTCACTGCTGCCACAACTTGGGGCAAACTCCTGTTGGTTCCCATCGTCATGATCTGACTGGTCACCAGGTGAAGTGTCTGGTCACACAATGAAATAAGGCAACAGTTTCTTGTCTTTTTAAGTGTGTTTCCATACAATATGACATATTACATGCATTAATTGTTTAAAACTAAATAGTGACATAAACTATACACACAGTACACAATATAAAATTAAATGGACTTTACTTGCTGAACTGCAGGTGATGGGCCTTCATCTTCACCTCCATATTCATCACCATGTAAAGCTCCTGAGTAAATGCCTTCAAAGGAGGGCCAGACCTCCGTAGAGGGTCGGACTGAGGTCAATTTGGCAATCATTCATTTTATTATGTCTCCAGGAAGAAGACTACCAGGTGACGGTAAGGCTGACATTTCTGTATCCTTATTCCCATGCATCAGTGTTGTTTTGTATGAATCATTGCCAACACTGTCTGTGCCAGCATCTGTGCTTCAATAACAAGAATAGTGAGAAACCCTGAATGTGTGAAACTCCACAGGTTAGTATAACTCATATGAACCAAGACAACAGGACAAAGTGAAGCTATTGTAAACAAGGCTAGTATATGCTTCTATACTTCAGAAATGAGTGTGGAAAAAGTTTCATGTCAAACAAGCATTCAAGTACTGCATTATTATTATAAAGCAAACATATGGTTTATGATGCAGCTAGTAAATTTGTGAGGTAAATGAGGTGAATCAAAAAGGATTGTGAAGGATTAAGACTGTTATTCTGATGTCTGATTAAAGACAGAAACTGCTGTCAAAACAGGAATGAGGATGTAACTAGAAAAAACAATAATTCTGTTTGTGTGTGTCTGGCAGTAAATCAAGAATGTCTTTCTGATGGTAAGTGGGGGAAAACCAAGCTCAGTGCGTGACATTATTAGTTTCCTTGTACCTGTTGGGTGTGGTGTTGCAGACACCCAATTTTCTGCTTCATCGGTCCTGTGTGTGTGCAGGCTGCTGTTTCCTCATTGAATCACTGATGAAAAATGACAGTTAAAGTTCACTCGTATCAAAGTACAAAGTCTGACTGGTCTAATGGGGAAAGTCAGTCAGGTCAGATGGTGTCATGTTACTCTTCAGGATGTGTTTACTCTCTGTAAAGGTTGTGATGTTTCAGTGTATAAAACTCATATAAAAGTCACTTGTTTCTTTTCTATTCAACATTATAATAAAGACTTGAAGTCTGATTAATCTGAAACATCCGAATGTAAATTCACATGTGGATTTCGACTCACTTTCCTTCTATATATGTAAATTTCTCCATCATAGACTAATACAGGATGATCTTATCTTAAAAGGCTGCAGGGGCGGATCTAGAAACTTTGACATATGATTGGTGGGTGTTCTCTAGCGCCACATAGTGAACACAGGAAGTGTCGTTTAACCCCATCACACAATGTTCAATGAAACCCCGGATGCAAAGACATTGATGTGCCCGCTGTGCAAACCTGCAGACTGCAGTGCAGCCCAAGGTGCGAGGGGTGCGAGGACCCATTAACGCTGCTTGCAGCTTTAATTGTAATTGAGGTTACAGTAATTCATATTTTAGGTAATTTTCCATTGAATAATTCAAAACAAATGATAGGCTGCAGGTTGTGATGGACATTTTTCATTGATTTGAATCCCTGCAGATGATTATTGTGTTGTGATGAAATTAAGACTTGCTCTCATCTTTTAAATTCAGCTCTTTGTGAGTCTTATTTTATAGTCATTATAACCCTAACCCTTTAATAATGAAATATGAAATCAGAAAATACTTTTAAACTGCTTTAATTTATAGCAGTAATATACTGTTACTTTGCCTTAACGGACACATATTCTTCACATTTCCAGCTGCATATTTATATTCTGTCCTGTCTTCTTCTACATCGACCCAGAGTTTGACGAGGACCCGAGGATGGTGTGAGTGGACACCATCACTCTGTCCTTCACCTTCTTCGAGGCCAAAGAGGGTCAGAAGCTTCCTCTGCTGGGATACAGCTACAACTGACAGAGACGACGCTGAAAAACTCAACCTGGGGGAGAATTACTGAAAACCGCCAATGTAACAATAAAACATTACGAGTAAAATTTTAAAGTCGCTGTTAGATACAAGACTTTACACGCAGCAGCTTCTCACACACACACTCCACTCTGACTTTTATTCATGCTGGAAATCTTTATTTGATTTATATGTGAGGTTACAGATTAGATCAGAGAGAAAGAAAGAAAGAGATCAACAGATATTCTGTTTGTTCGTTCTGGAGAATTAGTGCACAGGACGAATTTTCATGCTGATGGCCTTCAGGGAGTAGTTATGACCCTTCCACAAGTCCCACTCCACTCCTACAGTATCCACGGTGGCATCAGCCCCCCAGCGATAAACGCCGTTAGGGTTTGAATCGTAACAGTTGCTGTACCAGTACGCTCCCAGGTGCCTTCTGGCACAGTTAACACTGCTCTGGGTGTCCTGGTCCTTGTCGAAGGTGGAGAACTTCTGTCCATTGTGATGACTCAGGGAGTCTCCTACAGAAACACAAGAAACCAACAAGTGTATAATCACAACACTGCTGCAAATGACACCATATTATATAATGTTATATAACTATTAACACTACAACTGTCACTACTAATACAGTACTATTGCTATGGCCACCACTTGTACAAATACCTCCAGTACTACTAGTACTGCATCTGCTGCTGCTACTGTAACATAACAACATGCAGTATGTCATGTAGACAAGAACTGTAAAAGGTTGAAGGGATAAAAACACCTGAAACCTGCTGGGGCTCATTTACATTTTTCCTTTAAATGTATTTATAAAAACCAAAGCTTCATGTAATTAATAAAACATGAGCAGAACACAGATTTGTTGTTACTGAGTTGAAAATCTTTGTGAATCTGTCTTTAGCTGAAGGAATCACACAAATAATCCAATATAAGGACAGAAATCCTCAGTGTCTCCATGTGGAAACCAAACATCAGACAAACAGAAGTACTAACTGCTAACAGTAACTGACCTGCTCCTCCATCAGTGAATCCAGACACATGCAGTCTGTATCCGTGGGACTCTGGGTCGATGGAGAACGAGGAGTAACGAGCAAACACTTTGTTCCCACTGAAGTCCTCCATGTCGACACGAAGCTCAAACTTTTTCCTCAGAGTCAGATGGAAGAGACTCTCCAGGCCTGAAAACACACAAACATGAAGTCACGTCAGAGTTTGTTTGTTTTAATGAACAGAGAGTTTCATGAAGTCACATGACTGTTCTCACCCAGCCAGTACTCTCCAGCAGCGCTACCAAAGCCTTTCTTGTAGTGATCCCAGGGCCTGTAGAAGTTCACTGAGCCGTCCATCCTCCTCTGGAACACCTGGGGGTTATTATGACGGTCAAACAGGAAGTGTTCATACTGAAAACAACTCAGCTGTGACTTGATGACTTCTGTTCAAAAACTCACCGTCCAGCCTCCTCCATCTGAGTCCATGTCACAGTACACCTACACACAAACACACTCATTAGTAAATATTCAACAAGTCTCAACTTCTCTCTAGAAATACTGAGTCAGTCATTGTTTTCAACGAGTCATTCTGGTCTCAATCTCCAAATTCAGGCCCTCTAATAAGTGTGGTGGTGGTTATTTTGGAAATTATTGCCCCATTAAAGGACCAGTGTGTAAGATTAAGGGGACGTATTGTCAGACATTGATTATAATATTCATAATTATGTTTTTATAAGTGTATTAAAACCTGAAAATAAGAATTGTAGTGATGTTAGCATAGAATGAACCTCTATATCTACAGAGGTCCTCTTCCACAGAGCCTACCATATTTCTACAGAAGCCCAGAACAGACAAACCAAACATTGGCTTGTTTGGACTTGTAGTGGAGTAGAAAGTTCAATATTTCCCTCTGACATGTAGAAAGTAGCATCACATGGAAATACTACAGTAAAGTACTAGTACCTTTAAATTGTCCTTAAGTAAAGTACTTGAGTAAATGTACTGAGTAACTTTCCACCACTGTGTGACAGTGTGAGGGTTCATGTGTAGTTTGTGTCCTGCTGAAAGCTCAGACATACAGTCAGTCTGTGGATACAACTAGATGGAACTAATACAGACAACAGAGACATCTAGTGGTGGAACATGTTCATTTCAACAGAGCCTCCAGTTATATCTGCTGGTTTAGTAGAATCAACCTGAACTGTCTTCACATGGTGATGGACTCATCTTTGAACCAACATCTTCTAACTGTGTCCCAGAGAGCATGAAGTGTACCTGGACAGCAGACGTGGCTCCGATAGGATAGATGGTGTACACTCCACTGAGTTGGCTGTTGTCATTGTTATGGATGTCACTGCAGTCCAGCGGGAGGACGAGAGGTAAGCAGCAGGTCAACACTGGAGCCAGGAGGAGGAGGAAGACTGAAACCAGCTGCAACAGAAACACAGCAGCACACACAAAATAAAATAAAATAAAACTCAGAAAAGATTCACGTCAAATTTTGTTGAAACAACTGACTGTATTTTGGGATTTTGTGGATTTTTAAACAGAATCAAAGAGTGAAATTTTAAAGGTGCAGAGAAAATACAGAAAATTAAGTTGTAGAAACTCTTTTTTCACCACAGACATTTGTTCATATTAATTCAGTCAGGTGTATAAAGTCACAAACTTACCTTCATCATCAGAGTTCTGCTGAGAGGATCTGATGAATATCTTGATGTCAGTCAGTCTGGATGCTCTGATGTGTCTGAACTGTATTAATATCACAAATATTAATAAATGACTGAACAGCTGCTGCTTCACACTGATAAAACTATTTTCTGAACAAGTGGAAACATGATGTCTTTGTGTGTGTGTTCCTGTTGACATGACTTTGTTGGGCCCCAAACCTGACATCCACCTACATTGTGGGGACTCTGCTCCATTACTGGGACAAAAGAGACTCTTCTCACAATGTTAACTGTTTACCATGAGGTTAAGATCTGTAGGGTTAAGGTTAGCATTAGGCATTAGGTCATTAGGTCAGACTTGGCTGAAAGTAGTCCACCAGTTCATCTCCTCTGACACCAACATATTCCCTGTCTTCTTAGCTGTGGATTCCTGTGCTTTAGAGACCCTTACCTGGTCAACATGTCAGTCTACCTGTCCCCAACTGAACTATTGTGTGTGTGAGCGTATTCACCTCGCTCCACTCATCCACTGGTCGGTTTGGCTTCCCCAGTCTGGGCCCTCTGACTTATCTGAACATTACACTGAACTGTGTTGCTACTCATCTGTTTGCCTCTGAACCTTTTTATTACTATTATTGTTTTTATTGCTTGTGTATTTATTAATTATTGTTTTTTTATTCTTTTCATTTATGCTTTTTACTGTCTGCTTTACTGCTGCAATATTGTACATTTCCCCATCATGGGACTAATAAAGGAATTTATTATCTTATCTTAACCTGCTGAAGCTGACATTTAAAGTCATTACCAACTAATCCTGTTATCTGGTATACTGAATTTGGGTCCAACACACACCTGTTACAGTGAGGGTTCCCAACTCCTCACTGATCATCGAAACACCTAAAGCATGGTCACTAAACCAGATCACTGACCAAAACCACATTTTATCCTTCAAACTAGAAGATACAGCAAGATAGAAAGACCGATTCATACCCCAGTGTGAATGGATGATACCTCTTGGATAAACCTTCACCATTGGCTTTCATAACTCACCTTTGAGAGCCAATCACACACAGAGATTAGTTGACATCGACGCTAATCTCATTGTGAACTCTGACTTTTAGGACATAAATGATTTACTAAACAACTGTTCAAAGGGCAAACAACAATAAGTAACAGGACAAATATTTATCAGAACACACACAATAAATGAGTTTCTTATCTGAGACTCTGTGGTTCCTGGTTGCTGACTGTTTTTCTTGTCTTTCTTTCTACAGTGCCAGTTGAAAGCTTGCATTGTGGTAGTGTGAAGATGTGATTTAGAACAATAGGAAACCTCAAAATATTGAGTCATGAGTTAAGGATCAAGACTAAGGGAGCATAAACCAGGAGCTCTCCTCCAATGTAAACTATTGAAATCCTAACCGGCCAACTCATAATTACAAGCTCCAGACTCCAGCTTCTCATCTCTGGACATCAGACTCCATCGTCTGTGAGAAGCAGCCCCAGTGAACAAGCAAGTTAACTGCAAAGCCTTCATCAACTTGCTTAAACTTGTTCTTTCATAATTTGTAACTTCAATAAGCAATTCAGGACAAAGCTGCTGTACCTTTAAATTGACTCGCAGCTTCTCAGGTGACACTCATCTCAAATTTTTATCAGATCTCTACAACTACACAACAGATAATGGATGTTTATCATTCACTAGCCATAACCTTGGAACCTCTCAAATGTATAATTAAGATTAATAACATTCATAATTCAAATTGAACTCTTGTGTGGACAGCATTGAACACTGTCTCCTTATTATACCTACTCTAATATCAGTAATGTTTCTGGATGAATGATTTTCAACAATAACTCATAATTCTATCAAAAAACTATTTGAGAGGACAAATTCTTACAACCTGAATGTCTCGTGTAGAAACAGTGAAACTATGTTAAGTGTCTACTATGTTTTACTGTCATGTAAGTTGGTGTTAGCTTCTCTGTCCTCTCCTCTGCTTCATTAGTTGGTAATGTGTATTAAAATCTAGCAAATTCCTGTAAACTTAGCTACTGGCTCAAACTCTCAGGAGTGCCTGATAGTGACTGTAAATATCTGTGTTCTTCATTCTTTATAAACTTCACTCTGTATTTTAATGTCAGGAATATTATTTATTTTACTGACATTTTTTTTATTTCTTTCAACCAGTAAGTATATTGATAAATACTGTATTTGTATTACTTTCTTCTTCTATTTTGTTCATTCACCAAATCAGTCAATAAAGCAACATAACACATGACTATAACTACCATCTCTACTGTTAACAGATCATTTAAACACACATAGACACAAACATGATGAAAACTGTTGGTTACGTTACCTTTAGATGCTGAAAATAATCTGAGTCAAGCCGATGAGTGAGGGTGAAATTAATCTGCAGCTTCAACCAGGAAACCAACCAGGAGACGAATGAACAAGCTACTCACAGCCGGAGGTTTATAAGGTCTGCTGAGTCACAAACAATCTCAATTGCATGTACAGTAATGATCTTTAACCTGGAACAAAAGTCAAATATTAATAGGCAGTATAAATGTTTATCAGTTGGATCATAAAGTATGATGTGTTGTTGCTTTTATTCCAACAAGGAAATAAAAAGTGCTGTTGTAGGCTAAAGATCAATCCCATCCCTGCATCTGGTAGGTTGCACACAGTGTGTTTTTAAATAAATATTCTAATGATAATAGTCCACAATTGTGTGACAATGCATTGATTTTAATCATATAATATCACATTTGCTTGGGGGAGGATCCACAAACCCTCCAACTAAAGCTTCTATGGACCTTTGACCTTGTTATTGTATGTGACTGCTGCAGCTCTAATTATTTTATCAACTGGATACCATCATAAAACAACAACAATCTTATCATGTCAGCAAAATGGTGCACAACAAGAAACACTGCAGCCAGTATTCTATTAAATATCTCAGCTATGGATACATATCCTTCTGGTTTGGTTTTTGCTTTTCACATCACTCGTGGTCGAAGACACGAGTAGACTGTCAGGATGAAACATGAAACAGAAGAAGTTCAGGAGTCGATGCAGCGATGGACAAAAGTTCAGAGCTTTCGTGTGTGTGTGTGTGTGTGTGTGTGTGTGTGTGAGAGAGTTAGAATATTTATAATTTAACAGCTATACTTTCTTCTGATAAAAAGTTATATTATAAGCCCCAGCTGTGACCTCCTGAGTTTCCTTGTCTGTCTTGTCTCCTCCCCTTGTGCTCCTCCCCTGTTTGTCTGTGTTTCCATTGGCAGAGGCAGGGCTCAGTGGTGGAGGTTTGGCACACCTGATACTCATCTCAATCAACAGCTGCAGCATCAAGATCGTTCTGCTACTCATGTGATAACGCTCGGCCGAAGAGCGTTTTTTCTTGTGTCTTTTGCATTGTGTAATTACTTCTATTGTAACCGCTCTCTCCTGTTCCCTATACAGTTTTGCCTACCCCACCTGCTGGTGTCCTGCCTCTGCCCCCTTGGATCCTGCTCCCTGTGCACTGCCTTCCCAGTTTGGACCTTGCCACACCAACCTTCCCTGGAAGCCTTACCCCAGACCCAGCCACTGCTCCCTCACTGCCCCACTCACCTTGTCATTAAACCCTGCCTTTGAGTTTACCTTCTGTGTGTTCGCTCGTCTCTGTGGTCTGCTCTGGGGTCCTAATATTTCTGGTTGTGACAGAAATCAATAATTATGAAAAACAGTGTTTGGTGATTTTTTTTTTTACAAGCTGTGATCTATCATTTCTTTTCACTTTAATTTGCTGTGTGTAACAATGAAAAACATGAAACAGAGAGAACAGACAATAAAATCAAACAGAAAAGGGGAGAACAACAAAGTACTTACAGCAGTAGTAACTGCATGTTAGAGGAAGAAAATAGAGATTCATTATTTTACTTTAGTGCTTTAGTGACTTCTTTATAATATAACATCACCTCTGGACTCATGATGAAGGACTGGAAACAACCCCCCCCCCCTCTCTCTCTCTCTGTCTCTCTGCCTAACACCTTTTAAAGATATAAAATTCTTATTGTCAAATTTTGCCTTATTGATAAGATTTTATCAACTGTGTTCCCAATAGACATTATGAGTCAATTTATGTTGTCAGGTAATTTTTTTCTTTTCTCTTTCACACAACATGTGTTAATTTTAAGGTGATAGATTGTTGTTGTAAACAACTGCTGAAAGCTCAGACATACAGTCAGTCTGTGGATACAACTAGATGGAACTAATAGACAACAGAGACATCTAGTGGTGGAACGTGTTCATTACAGCAGAGTTCAAGCTGCTGTGAGCTCCAATACAAGCCAACTCCATCTGTCATTTGGTTTTTCATCACTTCAGTGATCTCATGTGATGTTTGTGATGTAAGCTGTTAACCTTAAAGAAACAAAAAGAAAGAAAAAAGGTCAATTTATTCAGGCCTTTAACAGACTCACCTTAGGGGGTCCGCGGAAGTACTGCAGGGGGGTCGCGAAAGAGTTTTTTTTTAATATTCCTCTCGCGATCTTTTCCACAAATTGAAATGTCTTTAAATACACATTAACATGAATCCAACACACTGTAGTGAACAGATAAATGGAGGCAGAAGACGTCTTTCAGTCAGCAGTGCACACATTCAGCGACACACAGGAGCTCTTTCAAGCTGGGCTCCGGTTCATTCACAACACCTGTCCCGCCAACGAGGAGGACCCGCCCCCATCGCTGCTGTGCCAATCACGAGGCCGTACCTTGCACATGAATATATGAACCTGTGTATTACAGACGTCCCAACTCTCCCGGAAGTTCCTGGAGTCTCCCGCATATTGATAGCGGCTCCCTGACGCCCGCAAATGAGACACAATCTCCCGGAATCTGGAGCGAGCAAGAGCGTGAACTAGAGAGTGACTGCGCGCGTGTCTGTGCATGTGTGTGTGTGTGTGTAACTATAAATGCAGCGAGTGTGAGAGCAAAGCGTCCTTATAGCTCTGTGTTGCCGCACCCGGACCAGCCTGAACTGATTCAGACTGTCGCTGTGTGTGTGTTTGTGTGTGTGTGTGTGTGTGTGTGTGTGTGTGTGTGTGTGTGAGTGAGAGAGAGAATATGTATATAAATCAGAACATTTATAACAGCTACAGTTTCTTCTGATGAACAGTTATAGTGAATTCTTCCAAAGACTGAATAAATAAATGATGACAAATCAAAGTTGGTCTTCATGATCTATCATTTCTTTTCACTTTAATTTGCTGTGTGTAACAATGAAAAGCATTAAACATAGAGAACAGGCAATAAATAAGAACAGAGATTCATTATTTATCTTTAGTGCTGGATCGAGTGGTGTTATTGTGTCTGTGAGGATATCTGATCAGTCGTTTCTATTTTCAATTTAAAAAAATCTTTTTAGTTTTGCATTTTGAAGTTTCTAATTTCATGGTGGGAAAAAAATAATTAATTCTTGAATTTTTTTTATTTTTTCCTTCATTTCCATAATTTTATTCTTATAAGAGTTCACACGAAAATATATCAGCAAATATTTCTCATTAGTTTAAAATACTTAAAATCCTACTCGAAAGCACAATATGTAATTTCTGCATTTAACTGTTGACCTTTTCGCTTTACACCCAGCAGCTGCTCACAAACACACTCCACTCTGACTTTTATTCATGCTGGAAATCTTTATTTGATTTATATGTGAGGTTACAGATTAGATCAGAGAGAAAGAAAGAAAGAGATCAACAGATATTCTGTTTGTTCATTCTGGAGAATTACTGCACAGGACGAATCTTCATGCTGATGGTCTTCAGGGAGTAGTTATTACCCTTCCAGTGTTGCCACTCCACTCCTACAGCATTGATAGTGGCATCAGCCCCCCAGCGATAAACACCGTTAGGGTTTGAATCGTGACAGTTGTAGTACCAGAACGCCCCCAGGAACTGTCTGGCACAGTTAATGCTGCTGTGAGAGTCCTGGTCTTTGTCGAAGGTGGAGAACTTCTGTCCGTTGTGAACACTCAGGGAGTCTCCTACAGAAACACAAGAAAACAACAAGTGTATGATCACAACACTGCTGCTAATGACACCATATTATATAATGTTATATAACTATTAATACTACAACTGTCACTACTAATACAGTACTACTGCTACGGCCACCACTTGTACAAATACTTCCAGTACTACTAGTACTGCATCTGCTGCTGCTACTGTAACATAACATGCAGTATGTCATGTAGACAAGAACTGTAAAAGGTTGAAGAGATAAAAACACCTGAAACCTGCTGGGGCTCATTTACATTTTTCCTTTAAATGTGTTTATAAAAACCAAAGCTTCATGTAATTAATAAAACATGAGCAGAACACAGATTTGTTGTTACTGAGTTGAAAATCTTTGTGAATCTGTCTTTAGCTGAAGGAATCACACAATTAATCCAATATAAGGACAGAAATCCTCAGTGTCTCCATGTGGAAACCAAACATCAGACAAACAGAAGTACTAACTGCTAACAGTAACTGACTTGCTCCTCCATCAGTGAATCCAGACACATGCAGTCTGTATCCGTGGGACTCTGGGTCGATGGAGAACGAGGAGTAACGAGCAAACACTTTGTTCCCACTGAAGTCCTCCATGTCGACACGAAGCTCGACCTTTTTCCTCAGAGTCAGATGGAAGAGACTCTCCAGGCCTGAAAACACACAAACATGAAGTCACATCAGAGTTTGTTTGTTTTAATGAACAGAGAGTTTCATGAAGTCACATGACTGTTCTCACCCAGCCAGTACTCTCCAGCAGCGCTACCAAAGCCCTTCTTGTAGTGATCCCAGGGCCTGTAGAAGTTCACCGAGCCGTCCATCCTCCTCTGGAACACCTGGGGGTTATTATGACGGTCAAACAGGAAGTGTTCATACTGAAAACCACTCAGCTGTGACTTGATGACTTCTGTTCAAAAACTCACCGTCCAGCCTCCTCCTGCTGAGTCCATGTCACAGTACACCTACACACAAACACACTCATTAGTAAATATGATCCTTTACTAAAACTATATTCAACCAATCAGCAGCTACCACGTCTTGAGTCTGAAGCACCTTAAAGTGTCACTGACAGCTGCTAGCTGCTCCAACTGACTCCTATTCAACAAGTCTCAACTTCTCTCTAGAAATACTGAGTCAGTCTTTGTTTTCAACGAGTCATTCTGGTCTCAATCTCTAAATTCAGACCCTCTAATAAGTGTGCTGGTGGTCATTTAAAAAAAATACTTTTAACAAGATGCAACCTCCAGGAAATCTGTTAGTGTGTCTCAGAGCCTCCAGTGTTGTTGTTCAGTGGAGGAGAGATACACCAGCTTCAGCAGCATCAGATTGTATTGTAAAGTCCACGTCAGTGAACCCAACTCATAGTAAAACATAAAGCTCGTCTCCAGAGTGTCAGGAGGAGGAATAATGTGTCTGTTTCCCAGTCACAGTTTCTTCAGGAATTTTATGTTGACTTCTGTCTGCTGACACTAACAGACAATTTAATGATTTTTAAGGCAAAGTACTGTTTCAAAATGATATAATCCTCTTTGTCAGGTTCATCAATGATAAAGTGATCTGAAGTCTAGAGTTTTTCAATGTTTAGACTCATCCTTACTTTATTGGACTCAGTAGTAGTATTTCCATGATATGATTGGTCTGAAATGTACCTGCCTCCTTGATTAATCTCTAGTTGATGTGTTTTTAAACAAAGGATTTCAGATAATTATACTAAAATGAGTTTTTTAAATGCAGAAAAAATGAATTTAGAATGTCAAATTTACTCTGTCTAAATGATTAAATAAGACATGTGCTGATAAAACCATTTGATTCCTATCAAGCTTTGATTTGAAGTGTCATTACTGAGTCAAATGTATGAAATTTGTCCCGTGGAGCCAAAATGGTCCAAAAAGCTTGTTAGCATGCAGAATGCTAACAAAAGCAACATGTGCAGAATGCCAACAATACTCTCCAGTATGCATCTGACCAGTCTACCTCACCTACTGTGTCCCACAATGCAAAGCACTGGAATATCAGAAGAACTGACTGAGTGATGAAGTTATACCATTGGTTGGCCGAATGCCACCACTTCCTGTATCTGTTTCAAATTAAAAGCAGTTAAATCTTTGGTAAAATCAATAAGACCACAAGATGCTGCTTGGTAGCAGTGATTACTGAACTGTGAATACAGACGCTGATGAGTTTTGATTCAAACAGACTCTAGGACTCTTTCACATGAAAACATTCACACACCTACATTTCTTGGTCCGTCTGTTTTTGCAGCGCAGGTTTTGGTGACGTATATTTTATTGCTTTTTGCTGTTTGACTTATTGGTTGTATGGTTTGACGATGCTACTTTCTTTCTGTTTTACAGTTATTATTATAATTTTTTTACTTTTTAAAGATTTTGTTGTCATAGACGCCTTTATTTATCAGTACAGGACAGGGAGAGAGAGGATGAAGTGTACCTGTACAGCAGACGTGGCTCCGATGGGATAGATGGTGTACACTCCACTGGGTCGGCTTTTATCATTGTTACGGATGTCAGTGCAGTCCAGCGGGAGATACAGACGGTAGCTGCAGGTCAACGCTGGAGCCAGGAGGACGAGGAAGACTGAAACCAGCTGCAACAGAAACACAACAGCACACATGAAACAGAAGATGTTAAAGAACAGTTCAGTTCCCCTTTCAAAACTGTGAACCCGTACTTTAAGCAACTGTTTCTCTTAAAATTAAAATTGAAATGATTATGGATCCCTGGTCAACACATCCTCTAACAAACTGAAAGGCCTGATCAATATGAATTCAGTCAGGTGTATAAAGTCTCAAACTTACCTTCATCGTCAGAGTTCTGCTGAGGTGATGTGAAGAAAATCTTGATATCACTCAGTCTGTATGCTCTGATGTGTCTGAGCTGTATTTATATCCCAAAGATTCTACCTAATCCTACATAATCACTCCTCATGCCTGAACCTCACCAGTGTGAGCAGGTAGTGGGCGTGTTGTGTGGCAGGTGTGCTGTGTCTCTGGGTAATATGAGTTGTTTTTAAATCACCTTGAAACAACTTATGAAATCTTTGTCATCACAACATTTTTATCTCATTACAGACCATTAGTGTATTATCCTTTTAACTTGTCACATTAAAAACAAAAAGGAAAAAAGAAAAGTAAAGCTTGAGAAACAATTTGAAGTGATTTATATTGAAGGAATCCAACCAAGAAGTCTTAACTGGAAACATTTCCCTTAATAACTACCTTAAATGTTAAAGTTAATAATATAAGTCGTAGGTCTGTTTCAACATTGGTGGGGAAACTTTTATGTCGTACCGTGAATCTCAACAGTCGTGTATGTGTACACACAAATAAAAAGTACAAATTACCAGTCCATCATTCCTGTGCCAAAGTCATCAAGGATGACTCTATTCAATGGTATTCAGACCAGTTTCCCTAAAGCCTGCTCCCATGAAAACATTAGAACAATCATTCTGTTACACTTGAATTATTGCACGTAACCACTGATGGAGCCATCAGTTTGTTTAGTTAGTCAACCGGTTAGTTGAGGCTGCAGAAACCAAAGCACTCCACCACACCCTGCAATGCTTGGAATCACAAAACACCTTCACATCCTGTTCACTGACTTCAGTTCAAACTCTTTATCAAACTTTTAGACACGAACATTGACCTGATCATATGTCACTGGATTCAGAGCGTCCTGTGGAACAGGGTGAAAGTTAATAATCTAACCTCAGACCCTCTTCTCCTCAGCACAGGAACAGATGAAACCATTGTAGGCCTCTTCTCCAACACTGATACACCCAGTACTGCATTATGGGGGCTGAAGCTGTCATTGGTGGGTTTACACCAGCTGGCACAACCAGGTGCTACGATGTCTTCCAGCAGTGCTGGAAAGGCAGCTGACATATGTCAACACCCTTCCTCCCCCCCACCTCCTGCTGACCAGCCACAGCATTTGTCCAGGAAGGCTAAAGTCAGGCCAGACTTGCCACTTCAAGACTGGATGCTGGAGGGCTAAGTGGAGTACACAACTGGAAGCTGGTGGCAGACCTAGGCCAGAGGCTCTGCTTCCTAGCTGCGATTGTGTCAACAAACTTCAGACCAGACCCCATACTATGGTTGGCCTCACTGTGTCCTGGGAGGATGCAGTGGAGGAGGCCTACAAGAAGCTGAGGTACACAGAGCTGGCAGCTGATGGACAACAATGAGGCTGAAATAGGCTGTAGAGGGTTCTCAGCCACATCAACATCAAAGCTACTCCAGGAGATGGGAGTGTGAGGGAAGGTCCGACAGGCAGTCAGAGACCTCTCAAGGGCCGCTGCAGTGGGGAGCCAGTGGCTGCAGATTAAGAGAGAGGACTCCACCTGGCCCCAAGTGAGTAGATGGCATCTAGTAGGTGATTCACTGCTGAGCCCTCTGGAGGTGTTGTGGGCCTATCAGTGAAACACAGAGGAAGAAAGAGCCCACTGACAACCCAGAGGATGCCATCACTCACTGGACCATCCAACACAGTCCTCATGTGTGTAACTAAGGGAAAGTAACATCTAGTCCTACACAATAGATCTAAAAATCACAGAATTCTACCCAGTTTGGGTCAATATGGCACCAATACATTATTAGGTCAATGTTACTTTGTACAAATTTATTTTACACACAACATGTTCAACCTTTGGCTATATATTGTCACAAATCTATTGTTTCTTGTACAAAGTGATGTGCAAATGATGTTAAAAAGATACACAAGTTAATAACAATCATTAACCAACAGTGACAGTTCTGACTTGAAGGGGGTGAATATTTATGCAATCACTTATTTTACTTCTTATATTTAAGAAATCTGTTTTCACTTTTACACTGAAGAGGTTTTTATTGTGTTTTTTTTAAAAGCCAAATTACATTGACCATGATTCAATTCATAAAAGCAATAAAAGTGGAAAACATCCAAGGGGGTGAATACTTTATAGGCACTGTATGTATGTATAGAGAAAATAGCTTTCACACTGGGAACGGGACCCACCAGCACAGGAAGACAATGAGATAGTCACAGAAAACTGATCATATCAAATTCTACAGTCCAGCCATGAGGGCAGCTTTTCTCAAATGGGGTGGTACCAGATCTAGACTCTAAATAATAATAAATGATACAGTATTGATGCCAAAACTGTTTATTTCTATGTCAGTAATTTCACAGTATGGTATACACTGTTCAAAAGTTGTGGGGGAAAAAATATAGTAACAATCCTCAATCCTGCCTGATATTAGTGCTTACAGTGTCTCTTAAGTTCACTTAAAGTACACTTAAATATTAAACAGTTATCAGACATTGTACAAAAAAGAAAAACCTTTAATCTAGTCTTACATCAGTGCCTAGAATGTAATTTTAGTAATCCAACTGGAGTGTCATTAATGTTTGTTGAGGCTTTCCTTGATGATCTTAACAATGATTAGGTTAAATACCCTGCAGTTGGTACAGTTTGGGATGAGGAGCATGTGGAGCCTCTTCTGTGTCACTGCTGCCACAATTTGGGGCAAACTCCTGTTGGTTCCCATCGTCATGATCTGACTGGTCACCAGGTGAAGTGTCTGGTCACACAATGAAATAAGGCAACAGTTTCTTGTCTTTTTAAGTGTGTTTCCATACAATATGACATATTACATGCATTAATTGTTTAAAACTAAATAGTGACATAAACTATACACACAGTACACAATATAAAATTAAATGGACTTTACTTGCTGAACTGAAGGTGATGGGCCTTCATTTTCACCTCCACATTCATCACCATGTAAAGCTCCTGAGTAAATGCCTTCAAAGGAGGGCCAGACCCCCCTAGAGGGTCGGACTGAGGTCAATTTGGCAATCATTCATTTTATTATGTCTCCAGGAAGAAGACTACCAGGTGACGGTAAGGCTGACATTTCTGTATCCTCATTCGCATGCATCAGTGTTGTTTTGTATGAATCATTGCCAACACTGTCTGTGCCAGCATCTGTGCTTCAATAACAAGAATAGTGAGAAACCCTGAATGTGTGAAACTCCACAGGTTAGTATAACTCATATGAACCAAGACAACAGGACAAAGTGAAGCTATTGTAAACAAGGCTAGTATATGCTTCTATACTTCAGAAATAAGTGTGGAAAAAGTTTCATGTCAAACAAGCATTCAAGTACTGCATTATTATCATAAAGCAAAAATATGGTTTATGATGCAGCTAGTAAATTTGCGAGGTAAATGAGGTGAATCAAAAAGGATTGTGAAGGATTAAGACTGTTATTCTGATGTCTGATTAAAGACAGAAACTGCTGTCAAAACAGGAATGAGGATGTAATTAGAAAAAAATAATTCTGTTTGTGTGTGTCTGGCAATAAATCAAGAATGTCTTTGTACTACATTCTGATGGTAAGTGGGGGAAAACCAAGCATGCAAGACATTATTAGTTTCCTTGTACCTGCTGGGTGTGGTGTTGCAGACACCCTAATCTCTTCTTCATCGGTCCTGTGTGTGTGCAGGCTGCTGTTTCCTCATTGAATCACTGATGAAAAATGACAGTTAAAGTTCACTCGTATCAAAGTACAAAGTCTGACTGGTCTAACGGGGAAAGTCAGTCAGGTCAGATGGTGTCATGTTACTCTTCAGGATGTGTTTACTCTCTGTAAAGGTTGTGATGTTTCAGTGTATAAAACTCATATAAAAGTCACTTGTTTCTTTTCTATTCAACATTATAATAAAGACTTGAAGTCTGATTAATCTGAAACATCCGAATGTAAATTCACATGTGGATTTCGACTCACTTTCCTTCTATATATGTAGATTTCTCCATCATAGACTAATACAGGATGATCTTATCTTAAAAGGCTGCAGGGGCGGATCTAGAAACTTTGACATATGATTGGTGGGTGTTCTCTAGCGCCACATAGTGAACACAGGAAGTGTCGTTTAACCCCATCACACAATGTTCAATGAAACCCCGGATGCAAAGACATCACCGTGCCCGCTGTGCAAACCTGCAGACTGCAGTGCGGCCCAAGGTGTGAGGGGTGCGAGGACCCGTTAACGCTGCTTGCAGCTTTAATTGTAATTGAGGTTACAGTAATTCATATTTTAGGTAATTTTCCATTGAATAATTCAAAACAATTGATTGGCTGCAGGTTGTGATGGACATTTTTCATTGATTTGAATCCCTGCAGATGATTATATTGTGTTGTGATGAAATTAAGACTTGCTCTCATCTTTTAAATTTAGCAGGGAAGATGATATCCCTTTAATAATGTAAAATGAAAACAGAAAATACTCTTAAATACTTTAGTTTATAGTAGTAAATTAAAGGAGCTGTATATTTATATTCTGTCCCGTCTTCTTCTACATCAACCCGGAGTTTGACGAAGACCCGAGGACGGTGCGAGTGGACACCATCACTCTGTCCTTCACCTTCTTCGAGGCCAAACAGGGTCAGAAGCTTCCTCTGCTGGGATACAGCTACAACTGACAGAGAAACTCAACCTGGGGGAGAATTGCTGTTAGATACAAGACTTTACACCCAGCAGCTAATCACACACACACTCCACTCTGACTTTTATTGATGCTGGAAATCTTTATTTGATTAATATGTGAGGTTACAGATTAGATCAGAGAGAAAGAAAGAAAGAGATCAACAGATATTCTGTTTGTTCGTTCTGGAGAATTACTGCACAGGACGAATCTTCATGCTGATGGTCTTCAGGGAGTAGTTATGACCCTTCCACTGGGCCCAGTCCACTCCTACACTATAGATGGTGCCATCAGCCCCCCAGCGATAAACCCCGTTAGGGTTTGTATAGAGACAGTTGTTGTACCAGAACGCCCCCAGGCGGGTTCTGGCACAGTTACCGCCGTCGGTGTCCTGGTCTTTGTCGAAGGTGGAGAACTTCTGTCCGTTGTGAAAACTCAGGGCGTCTCCTACAGAAACACAAGAAAACAACAAGTGTATGATCACAACACTGCTGCTAATGACACCATATTATATAATGTTATATAACTATTAACACTACAACTGTCACTACTAATACAGTACTACTGCTATGGCCACCACTTGTACAAATACTTCCACTACTACTAGTACTGCATCTGCTGCTGCTACTGTAACATAACAACATGCAGTATGTCATGTAGACAAGAACTGTAAAAGGTTGAAGGGATAAAAACACCTGAAACCTACTGGGGCTCATTTACATTTTTCCTTTAAATATGTTTATAAAAACCAAAGCTTCATGTAATTAATAAAACATGAGCAGAACACAGATTTGTTGTTACTGAGCTGAAAATCTTTGTGAATCTGTCTTTAGCTGAAGGAATCACAGAAATAATCCAATATAAGGACAGAAATCCTCAGTGTCTCCATGTGGAAACCAAACATCAGACAAACAGACGTACTAACTGCTAACAATAACTGACCTGCTCCTCCGTCAGTGAATCCAGACACATGCAGTCTGTATCCGTGGGACTCTGGGTCGATGGAGAACGAGGAGTAACGAGCAAACGCTTTGTTCCCACTGAAGTCCTCCATGTCGACCAGCAGCTCAAACTTTTTCCTCAGAGTCAGATGGAAGAGATTCTCCAGGCCTGAAAACACACAAACATGAAGTCCTGCAGAGTTTGTTTGTTTTAATGAACAGAGAGTTTCATGAAGTCACATGACTGTTCTCACCCAGCCAGTACTCTCCAGCAGCGCTACCAAAGCCCTTCTTGTATTGATCCCAGGGCCTGTAGAAGTTCACCGAGCCGTCCATCCTCCTCTGGAACACCTGGGGGTTATTATGACGGTCAAACAGGAAGTGTTCATACTGAAAACCACTCAGCTGTGACTTGATGACTTCTGTTCAAAAACTCACCGTCCAGCCTCCTCCTGCTGAGTCCATGTCACAGTACACCTACACACAAACACACTACTCATTAGTAAATATGATTCTTTACTAAAACTATATTCAACCAATCAGCAGCTGCCACGTCTTGAGTCTGAAGCACCTTAAAGTGTCAGGAGGAGTGACTCCTATTCAACAAGTCTCAACTTCTTTCTAGAAATACTGAGTCAGTCATTGTTTTCAACGAGTCATTCTGGTCTCAATCTCTAAATTCAGGCCCTCTAATAAGTGTGCTGGTGGTTATTTTGAAAATTATTGCCCCATTAAAGGACCAGTGTTTAAGATTAAGGGGACGTATTGTCAGACATTGATTATAATATTCATAATTATGTTTTTATCAGTGTATTAAAACCTGAAAATAAGAATTGTTGTGATTTTAGCATAGAATGAACCTCTATATCTACAGAGGTCCTCTTCCACAGAGCCTACCATGTTTCTACAGGAGCCCAGAACAGACAAACCAAACACTGGCTTCTTATGACCTGACTCAGGTGGCCACAACAAAAGGGAGACACACCATGTTAAAAAATGAGAGATTCAAAATCTTGTTATTATCCATTGTGTCAAATCTTCATCTGAAAGCTCAGACATACCGTCAGTATGTGGATACAACTAGATGGAACTAATGGACAACAGAGACATCTAGTGGTGGAACGTGTTCATTTCAACAGAGCCTCCAGTTATATCTGCTGGTTTAGTAGAATCAACCTGAATTGTCTTCACATGGTGATGGACTCATCTTTGAACCAACATCTTCTAACTGTGTCCCAGAGAGGATGAAGTGTACCTGGACAGCAGACGTGGCTCCGATGGGATAGATGGTGTACACTCCACTGAGTTGGCTGTTGTCATTGTTATGGATGTCACTGCAGTCCAGCGGGAGGACGAGAGGTAAGCAGCAGGTCAACACTGGAGCCAGGAGGAGGAGGAAGACTGAAACCAGCTGCAACAGAAACACAGCAGCACACACAAAATAAAATAACACTAAACTCAGAGAAGATTCACGTCAAATTTTGTTGAAACAACTGACTATTTCAGTATTTCGGGATTTTGTGGATTTTTAAACAGAATCACAGAGTGAAATTTTAAAGGTGCAGAGATAATACAGAAAATTAAGTTTTATAAACTATTTTATCACCACAGACATTTGTTCATATTAATTCAGTCAGGTGTTTAAAGTCACAAACTTACCTTCATCATCAGAGTTCTGCTGAGAGGATCTGATGAAAATCTTGATGTCAGTCAGTCTGGATGCTCTGATGTGTCTGAACTGTATTAATATCACAAATATTAATAAATGACTGAACAGCTGCTGCTTAACACTGATAAAACTATTTTCTGAACTAGTGGAAACATGATGTCTTTGTATGTGTGTGTGTTCCTGTTGACATGACTTTGTTGGGCCCCAAACCTGACATCCATCTACATTGTGGGGACTCTGCTCCATTACTGGGACAAAAGAGACTCTTCTCACAATGTTAACTGTTTACCATGAGGTTAAGATCTGTAGGGTTAAGGTTAGCATTAGGCATTAGGTCATTAGGTCAGACCTGGCTGAAAGTAGTCCACCAGTTCATCTCCTCTGACACCAACATATTCCCTGTCTTCTTAGCTGTGGATTCCTGTGCTTTAGAGACCCTTACCTGGTCAACATGTCAGTGTACCTGTCCCCAACTGAACTATTGTGTGTGTGAGTGTATTCACCTCGCTCCACTCATCCACTGGTCGGTTTGGCTTCCCCAGTCTGGGCCCTCTGACTCTTCCCAAGCCCACAGACACTCTTTACCTGAACATTGCACTGAACTGTGTTGCTACTCATCTGTTTGCCTCTGAACCTTTTTTACTATTATTGTTTTTTATTGCTTGTGTATTTATTAATTATTGTTTTTTATTCTTTTCATTTATGCTTTTTACTGTCTGCTTTACTGCTGCAATATTGTACATTTCCCCATCATGGGACTAATAAAGGAATTTATTATCTTATCTTAACCTGCTGAAGCTGACACTTAAAGTCATTACCAACTAATCCTGTTATCTGGTGTACTGAATTTGGGTCCAACACACACGTGTTACAGTGAGGGTTCCCAACTCCTCACTGATCATCTAAACACCTTGTGAAGAGAGAGGATCAGATGAGGAACCCTCCATCTCCTCCATGGTCACTAAACCAGATCACTGACCAAAACCACATCTTATCCTTCAAACTAGAAGATAAAGCAAGATAGAAAGACCGATTCATACCCCAGTGTGAATGGATGATACCTCTTGGATAAACCTTCACCATTGGCTTTCATAACTCACCTTTGAGAGCCAATCACACACAAAGATTAGCTGACATCGACTCTAATCTTATTGTGAACTCTGACTTTTAGGACATAAATGATTTACTAAACAACTGTTCAAAGGGCAAACAACAATAAGCAACAGGACAAATATTTATCAGAACACACAATAAATGAGTTTCTTATCTGAGACTCTGTGGTTCCTGGTTGCTGACTGTTTTTCTTGTCTTTCTTTCTACAGTGCCAGTTGAAAGCTTGCATTGTGGTAGTGTGAAGATGTGATTTAGAACAATAGGAAACCTCAAAATATTGAGTCATGAGTTAAGGATCAAGACTAAGGGAGCATAAACCAGGAGCTCTCCTCCAATGTAAACTTTTGAAATCGTAACCGGCCAACTCATAATTACAAGCTCCAGACTCCAGCTTCTCATCTCTGGACATTAAACTCCATCGTCTGTGAGAAGCAGCCCCAGTGAACAAGCAAGTTAACTGCAAAACCTTCATCAACTTGCTTAAACTTGTTCTTTCATAATTTGTAACTTCAATCAGCAATTCAGGACAAAGCAGCTGTACCTTTAATTTGACTCGCAGCTTCTCAGGTGACACTCATCTCAATTTTTTATCAGATCTCTACAACTACACAACAGATAATGCATGTTTATCATTCACTAGCCATAACCTTGGAACCTCTCAAATGTATAATTAAGACTAATAACATTCATAATTCAAATTGAACTCTTGTGTGGACAGCATTGAAGTCTCCTTATTATACCTACTCTGATATCAGTAATGTTTCTGGATGAATGATTTTCAACAATAACTCATAATTCTATCAAAAAACTATTTGAGAGGACAAATTCTTACAACCTGAATGTCTCGTGTAGACACAGTGAAACTATGTTAAGTGTCTACTATGTTTTACTGTCATGTAAGTTGGTGTTAGCTTCTCTGTCCTCTCCTCTGCTTCATTAGTTGGTAATGTGTATTAAAATCTAGCAAATTCCTGTAAACTTAGCTACTGGCTCAAACTCTCAGGAGTGCCTGATAGTGACTGTAAATATCTGTGTTCTTCATTCTTTATAAACTTCACTCTGTATTTTAATGTCAGGAATATTATTTATTTTACTGACATTTTTTATTTCTTTCAACCAGTAAGAATATTGATAAATACTGAATTTGTATTACTTCCTTCTTCTCTTTCCTTCATTCACCAATGCAGTCAACAAAGCAACATAACACATCACTATAACTACCATCTCTACTGTTATCAGATCATTTAAACACACATAGGCACAAACATGATGAAAACTGTTGGTTACGTTACCTTTAGATGCTGAAAATAATCTGAGTCAAGCCGATGAGTGAGGGTGAAATTAATCTGCAGCTTCAACCAGGAAACCAACCAGGAGACGAATGAACAAGTTACTCACAGCCGGAGGTTTATAAGGTCTGCTGAGTCACAAACAATCTCAATTGCATGTACAGTAATGATCTTTAACCTGGAACAAAAGTCAAATATTAATAGGCAGTATAAATGTTTATCAGTTGGATCATAAAGTATGATGTTTTGTTGCTTTTATTCCAACAAGGAAATAAAAAGTGCTGTTGTAGGCTAAAGATCAATCCCATCCCTACATCTGGTAGGTTGCACACAGTGTGTTTTTAAATAAATATTCTAATGATAATAGTCCACAATTGTGTGACAATGCATTGATTTTAATCATATAATATCACATTTGCTTGGGGGAGGATCCACAAACCCTCCAACTAAAGCTTCTATGGACCTTTGACCTTGTTATTGTATGTGACTGCTGCAGCTCTAATTATTTTATCAACTGGATACCATCATAAAACAACAACAATCTTATCATGTCAGCAAAATGGTGCACAACAAGAAACACTGCAGCCAGTATTCTATTAAATATCTCAGCTATGGATACATATCCTTCTAGTTTGGTTTTTGTTTTTCACATCACTCGTGGTCGAACACACGAGTAGACTGTCAGGATGAAACATGAAACAGAAGAAATTCAGGAGTCGATGCTGCGATGGACAAAAGTTCAGAGCTTTTGTGTATGTGTGTGTGTGTGTGTGTGTGTGTGTGTGTGTGTGTGTGTGTGTGTGTGTGTGTGTGTGTGTGTGTTGTGTGTGTGTGTGTGCAAGTTAGAATATTTATAATTTAACAGCAATAGTTTCTTCTGATTAAAAGTTATATTATAAGCCCCAGCTGTGACCTCCTGAGTTTCCTTGTCTGTCTTGTCTCCTCCCCTGTTTGTCTGTGTTTCCATTGGCAGAGGCAGGGCTCAGTGGTGGAGGTTTGGCACACCTGATACTCATCTCAATCAACAGCTGCAGCATCAAGATAGTTCCGCTACTCATGTGGTAACGCTCGGCAGAAGAGCGTGTTTTCTTGTGTCTTTTGCATTGTGTAGATTACTTCTATTGTAACTGCTCTCTCCTGTTCCCTATACAGTTTTGCCTACCCCACCTGCTGGTGCCCTGCCTCTGCCCCCTTGGATCCTGCTCCCTGTGCACTGCCTTCCCAGCTTGGACCTTGCCACACCAACCTTCCCTGGAAGCCTTACCCCAGACCCAGCCACTGCTCCCTCACTGCCCCACTCACCTTGTCATTAAACCCTGCCTTTGAGTTTACCTTCTGTGTGTTTGCTCGTCTCTGTGGTCTGCTCTGGGGTCCTAATATTTCTGGTTGTGACAGAAATCAATAATTATGAAAAACAGTGTTTTGGGGTTTTGTTTACAAGCTGTGATCTATCATTTCTTTTCACTTTAATTTGCTGTGTGTAACAATGAAAAACATTAAACAGAGAGAACAGACAATAAAATCAAACAGAAAAGGGGAGAAAAACAAAGTACTTACAGCAGTAGTAACTGCATGTTAGAGGAAGAAAATAGAGATTCATTCTTTTACTTTGGTACTTTAGTGACCTCTTTATAATATAACATCACCTCTGAACTCACAATGAAGGACTGGAACCAACCCCCCCCCCCCCCCGTTTGTCTCTCTGTCTCTCTGCCTAACACCTTTTAAAGATATAAAATTCTTAGTCAAATTTTGCCTTATTGATAACATTTTATCAACTGTGTTCCCAATAGACATTATGAGTCAGTTTATGTTGTGAGGTAATTTTTTTCTTTTCTCTTTCACACATGTGTTAATTTTAAGGTGATAGATTGTTGTTGTAAACAACTGCTGAAAGCTCAGACATACAGTCAGTCTGTGGATACAACTAGATGGAACTAATAGACAACAGAGACATCTAGTGGCGGAACGTGTTCATTACAACAGAGTTCAACTGCTGTGAGCTCCAATACAAGTCAACTCTATCTGTCATTTGGTTTTTCATCACTTCAGTGATCTCATGTGATGTTTGTGATGTAAGCTGTTAACCTTAAAAAAAAGAAAAAAAAGAAAAAAGGTCAATTTATTCAGGCCTTTAACAGACTCACCTTAGGGGGTCCGCGGAGGTACTGCAGGGGGGTCGCGAAAGACATTTTTTTTTATATTCCCCTCGCGATCTTTTCCACAAATTGAAATGTCTTTAAATACACATTAACATGAATCCAACACACTGTAGTGAACAGATAAATGGAGGCAGAAGACGTCTTTCAGTCAGCAGTGCACACATTCAGCGACACACAGGAGCTCTTTCAAGCTGGGCTCCGGTTCATTCACAACACCTGTCCCGCCAACGAGGAGGACCCGCCCCCATCGCTGCTGTGCCAATCACGAGGCCGTACCTTGCACATGACTATATGAACCTGTGTATTACAGACGTCCCAACTCTCCCGGAAGTTCCTGGAGTCTCCCGCATATTGATAGCGGCTCCCTGACGCCCGCAAATGAGACACAATCTCCCGGAATCTGGAGCGAGCAAGAGCGCGAACTAGAGAGTGACTGCGCGCGCGTGTGTGTGTGTAACTATAAATGCAGCGCGCGTGTGTGTGACTATAAATGAAGCGCGCGCGTGTGTGTGTGTGCCCCCCCCCCCTCAACGGACCCCCCTGAAATGACTGTTTTGCAGGTTGGGATGTCTCGTATTATTTGAATATATTACTATTGAATGCACAATAACAAGGTACATTTATGGCACTATAGGACCAGTTTAATATAAAACACAATTTTATACAATATAAGTAGGGGTCCCCGCTCCATCTCTCCATCAGTTTGGGGGTCCTCGGCCTGGAAAACGTTGAAGACCCCTGCAATAGAATATAAAGTTCTTTAAAGTGCTGATGCAGTTATTGCACGCGCAGTAAACAGTGTTTCTTTCCAGATGTAATCACACAGAAACACAGAGAACCTGTCAAACTGCTGATCGACTCATTTTCTAATTGTGTCAACTGCAGCTGTCAGATAAATGTACTCTGTTACTTTCCACCACTGAAAATAAGACACAAGGAGATTCTTTAAGTTTAGGAATTATTTCGTTTTGGAGAAATAAAACTATAATATTTGTATCTGCCTGTATGTGCTTCTTCACTTTGGCCACCAGGGGGCAGCAGAGGAATAGCAGCGCTTTAGAATAAATCCAGATAGATAAAACAGGTGATGGTTTCCTGTGTGACCAAACATTCATTCACACAAAGAGATGACAAACTGTACCTCACTGACAATGTTGATTTTATGTGCAAGGAAGATAATCAGACTGTTTTTCTTCTGATTATTTGATAAACATTTCATCACAACTCAATTATTATCCCTTACATACGCTTCAGGGTCACATTTCAGCCATTTTTGCATTTTAGAGCTGTAAAAAAAACACCGTACACATATAAGAAAAATACAATAAATACATGGAGTTGTAAATGTTTCAGAATATTGATATTGTTAAATTCTAATAATTAATTGTGAATATACTCTGGTTTTAAAAACATTTTAGAGTTTATAAAATCATGAAGGAAAACACATTTTTGGTGATAATTTAGGAAAAAAAAGATTTGTGAATAAAAATATTTTATATAATAATGATAATTTAATTTAAAGTTGATCTTTCCACTCATCATGTATTTGGACATTTTTAACAGGTTGTTTTAAATTGTCTAAGTGTCATGGCCCCGCCCACGTCATGATGGACGTCTCCGGCGTCAAATTCGAGCTCCAGGTTGCCCTAGCAACTCCACGGATGGACCCAACAGAGGGAAGCCACCTCTCCTCCCCTCCTCCCCCACATCAACCAGCTGACACCACCGCCGCTGGAGCAGGGGGGCGGAGGAGGGATGGCCAGAGATCCCACAACTCTTCCCTCTCACTCCGGACTCCACGAACCTAGCTGAGGTGATGACACTGGACACTTGTAGCTCCCTGGACACAATCTGAGCCACATATTTCACACCTGACAACATTATCCTTTACTTTCTGGAAGTTTTTAAACCACGCTGGACTCTTGTGTCAATCTGTTTTCTGCCTCTTCTCCAGGTCTCAGACTGGGCAGTGAAACTCAGACCGCCTTCTCTCCAGCTACGCTCATCAGCTCCGCCTGGAGGATCCCAAGCTGTTCCCAGACCAGCAGAGATATCTAATCCCTCCAGTGTGTTCTGGGTCTCCTCCCAGTTGGACATACCTGGAACTCCTCTAAAGGAGGGGGTCCAGGAGGATCCTGACCAGGAGCCCAAACCACCTCTGCTGGTTCCTTTCCATGTGAAGGAGCAGCGGCTCTACTCCAAGCCTCTCCCGGATGTCTGAACTCCTGACCCTATCTCTAAGGCTGAGCCCAGACAGTCTCCGGAGGACACTCATTTGGGCCGCTTGTATCCACTATCTCATTGTTTGGGTCACTACCCAAAGCTGGTGAGCATAGGTGAGGGTTGGGACGTAGACTGACTGCTAAACTGAGAGTTTCACCTTCAGGCTCAGCACTTTCTTCACCAGGACAGTCATCACTGCTGATGCTGCACCCATCCACCTGATGCTGCACCCATCCACCTGTCAACCTAACACTCCATCTTACCCTCAATGTGAAGAACCCCCCCCCCCCCACACACACACACACACACACACACACACACACTCCCAACCTTGAGGCAGTTCACCTTTTTCCAACAGAGCACCATGGCCTCAGATTTGGAGGTACTGACTCTCATCCTGACCGTTTCACATGTAGAGTCCAACAGAACAACATCAACCACAAAAAACAGAGAAGCAATTCTGAGGTCCACAGCTGGACTCTCTCGTCCCCGGCTGCATCTTGAGATTCTGTCCATATTCATGCACTATGATATATTCAGTGAAATGACAATTAAATATAAAGATGAAATAAAAGATTTCTAGATTAGAAAACAATATTAACCACATCTTTTTCAAAGTGCAGTGTCTCTTTTGGTCAGATTTCATTCCAGAAACTAAAATGTGTTTAAAAGTATTAAAAACAAATTACATTTATCTCACTTTTATTTTACAGTTAAAAAAGTTTTCAGACTTTAATAAAGGATAAAATTTTAGTTTTTAGGTGTAACATTTCTAAGAGAAGAGAACCCGGATTAATTTTCTACATTTCACTTCCATATGTTTGTTTTTCACATCGCTCACGATCGAAGAGACGAGTCGACCGTCAGGATGAAACAGAAGAAATTCAGGAGTCGATGCTGTGATGGACAAAAGTTCAGAGAATGAACTGATTCAGACTGTCGCTGTGTGTGTGTGTGTGTGTGTGTGTGTGTGTGTGTGTGTGTGTGTGTGTGTGTGTGTGAGAGAGAGAAAATGTATATAAATCAGAACATTTATAACAGCTACAGTTTCTTCTGATGAACAGTTATAGTGAATTCTTCCAAAGACTGAATAAATAAATGATGACAAATCAAAGTTGGTCTTCATGATCTATCATTTCTTTTCACTTTAATTTGCTGTGTGTAACAATGAAAAGCATTAAACATAGAGAACAGGCAATAAATAAGAACAGAGATTCATTATATATCTTTAGTGCTGGATCAAGTGGTGTTATTGTGTCTGTGAGGATATCTGATCAGTCGTTTCTATTTTCAATTTAAAAAAAATCTTTTTAGTTTTGCATTTTGAAGTTTCTAATTTCATGGTGGGAAAAAAATAATCAATTCTTGAAAATCTTTTTTTATTTTTCCTTCATTTCCATAATTTTATTCTTATAAGAGTTCACATAAAAATATATCAGCAGCTTTTTCTCATTACTTTAAAATACTTAAAATCCTACTCGAAAGCACAATATGTAATTTCTGCATTTAACTGTTTGACACAAGACTTTACACCCAGCAGCTCCTCACACACACACTCCACTCTGACTTTTATTGATGCTGAAAATATTCATTTGATTTATATGTGAGGTTACAGATTAGATCAGAGAGAAAGAAAGAAAGAGATCAACAGATATTCTGTTTGTTCGTTCTGGAGAATTACTGCACAGGACGAATCTTCATGCTGAAGGTCTTCAGGGAGTAGTTATGACCCTTCCACGTGGCCCACTCCACTCCTACGAATTTGATAGTGGCATCAGCCCCCCAGCGATAAACTGCGTTAGGGTTTGAATCGAAACAGTTGTTGTACCAGAACGCCCCTAGTGAGTGTCTGGCACAGTTACCGCTGATGGAGTCCTGGTCTTTGTCGAAGGTGGAGAACTTCTGTCCGTTGTGACGATTCATGGAGTCTCCTACAGAAACACAAGAAAACAACAAGTGTATGATCACAACACTGCTGCTAATGACACCATATTATATAATGTTATATAACTATTAACACTACAACTGTCACTACTAATACAGTACTACTGCTATGGCCACCACTTGTACAAATACTTCCAGTACTACTAGTACTGCATCTGCTGCTGCTACTGTAACATAACAACATGCAGTATGTCATGTAGACAAGAACTGTAAAAGGTTGAAGGGATAAAAACACCTGAAACCTGCTGGGGCTCATTTACATTTTTCCTTTAAATGTGTTTATAAAAACCAAAGCTTCATGTAATTAATAAAACATGAGCAGAACACAGATTTGTTGTTACTGAGTTGAAAATCTTTGTGAATCTGTCTTTAGCTGAAGGAATCACACAAATAATCCAATATAAGGACAGAAATCCTCAGTGTCTCCATGTGGAAACCAAACATCAGACAAACAGAAGTACTAACTGCTAACAGTAACTGACCTGCTCCTCCATTATTGAATCCAGACACATGCAGTCTGTATCCGTACGTCTCTGATTCGATGGAGAATGAGGAGTAACGAGCAAACACTTTGTTCCCACTGAAGTCCTCCATGTCGACACGAAGCTCAACCTTTTTCCTCCGAGTCAGATGGAAGAGACTCTCCAGGCCTGAAAACACACAAACATGAAGTCACGTCAGAGTTTGTTTGTTTTAATGAACAGAGAGTTTCATGAAGTCACATGACTGTTCTCACCCAGCCAGTACTCTCCAGCAGCGCTACCAAAGCCCTTCTTGTAGTGATCCCAGGGCCTGTAGAAGTTCACCGAGCCGTCCATCCTCCTCTGGAACACCTGGGGGTTATTATGACAGTCAAACAGGAAGTGTTCATACTGAAAACCACTCAGCTGTGACTTGATGACTTCTGTTCAAAAACTCACCGTCCAGCCTCCTCCTGCTGAGTCCATGTCACAGTACACCTACACACAAACACACTCATTAGTAAATATGATCCTTTACTAAAACTATATTCAACCAATCAGCAGCTGCCACGTCTTGAGTCTGAAGCACCTTAAAGTGTCACTGACAGCTGCTAGCTGCTCCAACTGACTCCTATTCAACAAGTCTCAACTTCTCTCTAGAAATACTGAGTCAGTCATTGTTTTCAACGAGTCATTCTGGTCTCAATCTCTAAATTCAGGCCCTGTAATAAGTGTGCTTGTGTTCATTTCAGAAAATATTACTTTTAATAAGATGCAACCTCCAGGAAATCTATTAGTGTGTCTCAGAGCCTCCAGTGTTGTTGTTCAGTGGAGGAGAGATACACCAGCTTCAGCAGCATCAGATTGCATCGTAAAGTCCACGTCAGTGAACCCAACTCATAGTAAAACATAAAGCTCGTCTCCAGAGTGTCAGGAGGAGGAATAATGTGTCTGTTTCCCAGTCACAGTTTCTTCAGGAGTTTTATGTTGACTTCTGTCTGCTGACACTAACAGACGTTGTAATGATTTTTAAGGTAAAGTACTGTTTCAAAATGATATAATCCTCTTTGTCAGGTTCATCAATGATGAAGTGATCTGAAGATTTTTTCAATGTTAAGACTCATCCTTACTTTATTGGACTCAGTAGTAGTATTTCCTTGATATGATTGGTCTGAAATGTACCTCCCTCCTTGATTAATCTCTAGTTGATGTGTTTTTAAACAAAGGATTTCAGATAGTTATACTAAAATGAATTTTTGAAATGCAGAAAAAATGAATGTAGAATGTCAAATTCACTCTGTCTAAATGATTGAATAAGGCATGTGCTGATAAAACCATTTGATTCCTATCAAGCTTTGATTTGAAGTGTCATTACTGAGTCAAATGTATGAAATTTGTCCCGTGGAGCCAAAATGGTCCAAAAAGCTTGTTAGCATGCAGAATGCAAACAAAAGCAACATGTGCAGAATGCCAACAATACTCTCCAGTATGCATCTGACCAGTCTACCTCACCTACTGTGTCCCACAATGCAAAGCACTGGAATATCAGAAGAACTGACTGAGTGATGAAGTTATACCATTGGTTGGCCGAATGCCACCACTTCCTGTATCTGTTTCAAATTAAAAGCAGTTAAATGTTCATCTTTGGTAAAATCAAGAAGACCACAAGATGCTGCTTGGTAGCAGTGATTACTGAACTGTGAATACAGACGCTGATGAGTTTTGATTCAAACAGACTCTAGGACTCTTTCACATGAAAACACTCACACACACCTACATTTCTTTTCTTGCTTGATTTAATACAACTATTGAAAACTGAACTGAGTTGTGGTCCGTTTGTTTTTGCAGTGCAGGTTTTGGTGATGTATGTTTTATTGCTTTTTGCTGTTTGACTTATTGTCTCGTATGGTTTGACGATGCTACTTTCTTTCTATTTCACAATTATTATTATAATTTTTTTTATTTTTTAAAGATTTTGTTGGCATAGACGCCTTTATTTATCAGTACAGGACAGGGAGAGAGAGGATGAAGTGTACCTGTACAGCAGACGTGGCTCCGATGGGATAGATGGTGTACACTCCACTGGGTCGGCTTTTATCATTGTTACGGATGTCACTGCAGTCCAGCGGGAGATACAGACGTAAGCAGCAGGTCAACACTGGAGCCAGGAGGAGGAGGAAGACTGAAACCAGCTGCAACAGAAACACAACAGCACACATAAAACAGAAGATGTTAAAGAACAGTTCACAGTTCATATTAGCAGTGAGAGAGGTTTTCCTCTCTGTAATCATTCCTCCTGTTCATACTGACTATTAAAAGATCTCCTTCAAATGTGCTTCCAGTGTTCAGTGATGGAGGACTGTATCACAGTGAGTCACACAGTCATTTAAAGTAGATGATCGGCTTCTATTGAGTTTAATCAGTGTGAGTTAGTCATATCAGTGATATCTGACACATTTACAGTCTTTTTAGCAGTAAATTCCCTCTTAGTGTTTCCTGTTGAGCTGTGATATAGATAGATATAGTGTATATGGTATATATATGTTTCTCTGTGGTGGAAGTATAGTAACAAAAAACTTAATGCCTCCTGGCTTGGTGCCTGTATGTTGGAGTTTACCCTGTTGGATGAGAGCTTCAGTGTTCATTTAGGCTCCTTTCAAAGTTTTCTGCTCATAAATGTCCTTAAAATCAAAATTGAAATGAGTATGGATCCCTGGTCAGCACATCCTCTAACAAACTGAAAGGCCTGATCAACATGAATTCAGTCAGGTGTATAAAGTCTCAAACTTACCTTCATTGTCAGAGTTCTGCTGAGGTGATGTGAAGAAAATCTTGATATCACTCAGTCTGTATGCTCTGATGTGTCTGAGCTGTATTTATATCCTAAAGATTCTACCTAATCCTACCTAACCACTCCTCATGCCTGAACCTCACCAGTGTGAGCAGGTAGTGGGCGTGTTGTGTGGCAGGTGTGCTGTGTGTCTCTGGGTTTGTGGGTGGAGACTAAAGAATAGACTTCATGCTGGCACAGTTTACAGATCACTGATAATAATTATAACTCATCTTTTAACAATATTTTTATTAGAGGTTTTTTGTTTTGGTTTGACTATTTTATCACAAGTTTTTACTGTTTTTAAACAATTTTCAAACAACTTATGAAATCTTTGTCATAACTGATGATCTTTTGATGCCTCATCACAACATTTTTATCTGATTACAGACCATGAATTGAAGTTGTGAAGTTGAACTTTCCACCGTCTCTGTCTCTGCCCCCTTACTAAGTTATCAGAAATTCCACAGGTTAGTATAACTCATATGAACCAAGACAACAGGACAAAGTGAAGCTATTGTAAACAAGGCTGGTATATGCTTCTATACTTCAGAAATAAGTGTGGAAAAAGTTTCATGTCAAACAAGCATTCAAGTACTGCATTATTATCATAAAGCAAAAATATGGTTTATGATGCAGCTTGTAAATTTGTGAGGTAAATGAGGGATAGAAAGGTTTTCATGATGGACCCCTGTGGTACAACACAACATTGTTAAGTTTCAGATATCCGCTGCATTACTACATAACTAATTGTTGGAGAGAAATTACTAATGTTAGATGAATCAAAAAGGATTGTGAAGGATTGTTAAGACTGACATTCTGATGTCTAATTAAAGACAGAAACTGCTGTCAAAACAGGAATGAGGATGTAACTAGAAAAAACAATAATTCTGTTTGTGTCTGGCAATAAATCAAGAATGTCTTTGTACTACATTCTGATGGCAGGTGGGAAAACCAAGCTCAGTGAGTGACATTATTAGTTTCATTGTACCTGCTGGGTGTGGTGTTGCGGACACCTTAAACTCTGCTTCATTGGTCCTGTGTGTGTGCAGGCTGCTGTTTCCTCATTAAATCACTGATGAAAAATGACAGTTAAAGTTCACTCGTATCAAAGTACAAATGTTTGCTGAGGCTTTCCTTCTTAATCTTAAAATAATGATTAGGTTAAATACCCTGCAGTTGGTACCAGAGTTTACGCTAGACTGTTTTTATGGCCGGTAATATTCCAGAATTCGGGCCGTACAGAACAACAACATATGTTTAATACAGCACAGAGCTCCCTGAGGTCACATGGTTAAAAAAAAAACTCAATGCGCATCTGTGCACACGGATTACCTGCATGACTGTAGTGACCTCAGTTGGTTTAGCTTTGATTCAACACATTCATTTTATTAAAAAGTTATTAAAAGAATGAATTCTAAACTGACCTTTTGAACTGAGCATAGACTACAACGATAAAATAAAACAAATAGCCGCAATGTTATTAATTAAGTCTCCGTGTGCGCTGCGATTGGTCAGAGGAGCTCTGTACAAGCAGCTGCTGTGAGCGAGGACAGAGATTTGGATGAGGTGAGGACATTTATATTAGTTTGATAAAGTTAAACGTGAAGTAGGTTTGCTGTTGGCTTCCTGACTTACTTTAAAAAAGACAAGAGATAGAAAGTCAGAGAGCGAGAGAGCGGTGGTCTAGTGAGAATGAATGACAAAGACAGAGAGAGAGAGAGAGAGAGAGAGAGAGAGAGAGAGAGAGAGAGAGAGAGAGAGAGAGAGAGAGAGAGAGAGGAGATTAATCAAAAAGGCTTGTGAAGGATTGTTAAGACTGATGTTTCTGATGTCTGATTAAAGACAGAAACTGCTGTCAAAACAGGAATGAGGATGTAATTAGAAAAAACAATAATTCTGTTTGTGTCTGGCAATAAATCAAGAATGTATTTGTACTACATCCTGATGGTAAGTGTTCCCCACAAACAATGCGATGCAACGAGGAGGTAAACATGGGAGCTGAGGTGGTTGCTGTATTTCTGGTTTGTGTGTTTGTGTACTTGGCAGTGGGTACTTTTTTCCGGCGGTGGATGCTTTCTACTACTATTCTTCTTCTGTTGGGTTTTAAAAATGCAGCTTATTTTGACACTTTCTGTTGATGTCACATCCCACTTTGAGTACACCTAATCAGGACCGAGTCAACCCCACCCAGGAGTTTTTTGAAAGCACAATATGTAATTTCTGCCGTTAGTTGTTTGACACCCAGCAGCTGCTCACACACACACTCCACTCTGACTTTTATTGATGCTGGAAATCTTTATTTGATTTATATGTGAGGTTACAGATTAGATCAGAGAGAAAGAAAGAAAGAGATCAACAGATATTCTGTTTGTTCGTTCTGGAGAATTACTGCACAGGACGAATGTTCATGCTGATGGTCTTCAGGGAGTAGTTAACACCCTTCCAGCGGTGCCACTCCACTCCAACAGCAAAGATAGTGGCATCAGCCCCCCAGCGATAAACCCCGTTAGGGTTTGAATCGTGACAGTTGTCGTACCAGAACGCCCCCAGGAACTGTCTGGCACAGTTTCTGCTGACGGGGTCCTGGTCTTTGTCGAAGGTGGAGAACTTCTGTCCGTTGTGATAACTCAGGCCGTCTCCTACAGAACACAAGAAAACAACAAGTGTATGATCACATGTTACAACCCAGCTCGTTGAAGGAAATGTAACATAAAAAACAGATGTTGAGTTTATTCTTGTAAATCTTTGGTTAATAAATAATTTTGTTTAAACAAAATTATTTATTAACCAAAGATTTACAAGAATAAACTCAATAAACAAAGAAATAGAAACAAAAGAGCTAACAACAAAACAGAAAGGAAATCTACCAAACCTCTATGAACAGTCTCTATAAAAATACAAAAGGTGAGCAGGACCCCTACTCCTAGTGAGCTAGTACAAAATAAAGAGCTAATGATGGTGTGTGTCAGTAAACTAAGCTTGGCCAACAGGTGACAATTCACGGTATCAAAACCTAGGAGTACAGCAGCAAAGCCAGGCAGACTGGCCAGAATGATCTAGCCGCCCCGAGTGTCGGGCCGCAGAGCATTTAAAAGCTCATGCTCTAATTGGAGCTAGGGATTGGAGCAGTTCCACTGACGCCTCACCAATCAGGAACACGAGTTGGAGCTGGAGGAATGGGAGGAGTCAGGACCGGAGAAGAACACACAGAGAGCCCAAACACACCCAATACACACTTCTAGAGGGCCGTGACATCACAACACTGCTGCTAATGACACCATATTATATAATGTTATATAACTATTAACACTACAACTGTCACTACTAATACAGTACTACTGCTATGGCCACCACTTGTACAAATACTTCCAGTACTACTAGTACTGCATCTGCTGCTGCTACTGTAACATAACAACATGCAGTATGTCATGTAGACAAGAACTGTAAAAGGTTGAAGGGATAAAAACACCTGAAACCTGCTGGGGCTCATTTACATTTTTCCTTTAAATGTGTTTATAAAAACCAAAGCTTCATGTAATTAATAAAACATGAGCAGAACACAGATTTGTTGTTACTGAGCTGAAAATCTTTGTGAATCTGTCTTTAGCTGAAGGAATCACACAAATAATCCAATATAAGGACAGAAATCCTCAGTGTCTCCATGTGGAAACCAAACATCAGACAAACAGAAGTACTAACTGCTAACAGTAACTGACCTGCTCCTCCATCAGTGAATCCAGACACATGCAGTCTGTATTCGTGGGACTCTGGGTCGATGGAGAACGAGGAGTAACGAGCAAACACTTTGTTCCCACTGAAGTCCTCCATGTCGACCAGCAGCTCAAACTTTTTCCTCAGAGTCAGATGGAAGAGACTCTCCAGGCCTGAAAACACACAAACATGAAGTCACGTCAGAGTTTGTTTGTTTTAATGAACAGAGAGTTTCATGAAGTCACATGACTGTTCTCACCCAGCCAGTACTCTCCAGCAGCGCTACCAAAGCCCTTCTTGTAGTGATCCCAGGGCCTGTAGAAGTTCACAGAGCCGTCCATCCTCCTCTGGAACACCTGGGGGTTATTATGACAGTCAAACAGGAAGTGTTCATACTGAAAACCACTCAGCTGTGACTTGATGGCTTCTGTTCAAAAACTCACCGTCCAGCCTCCTCCATCTGAGTCCATGTCACAGTACACCTACACACAAACACACTCATTAGTAAATATGATCCTTTAAAACTATATTCAACCAATCAGCAGCTGCCACGTCTTGAGTCTGAGGCTGTGTCTCAATTCCGACCCAACTGCGAGGCTGCATCCTCGAAGTACGCGGCCTTTGCGGCCTTCGAAGGATGCAGCCTTCTGAGGAACCTCCGAAGGACGCATCAACCGTTGTTAAATGAGACGGTCTAGCCTTCGAGGCATTTCCTGGTTGCGTCACCAGCTGTTCTCGCCCATAAGACGAGAAAGACGTCTCGACCGAAAAGACGGTGAAAAAGCTGACAAAATTATAAGAGAGAAGAAAGGAGAAGAATAAAGGAAAGGAGAAGAAAGAAGGAAAACACACAAGAGAAAGAATAATAAAATAATAATAATCTGTAAATAGTTATTCCTGATGTAATTTTTGTAAATAGTGAAATGTTTCATCACTTGATAATAAAAGAAAATATTTAATCCCTTGTTCTTCCTGAACAGTAGCACTTTATGCCGTTTGTTAACCCTGTTATAAATTGTACTTAAGTTGTAAATACTAAATGGAATAGACAACGTGTAACAATTGACAATATTTTTTATTTTATAACATTAACATAAAATCACCACTTCTTTTTGGCCTGGTGGGGCTGGACCTTCCCCTCCATGCCCATCTTTTCCAGTATTGTTCTAAACACAGAGGGAAGCAAGAGAAAAGGTAAACACAGGGATGCTATGTTAACAGACATAAGGGTTCTAATATAGCAAAAAATTATCATAATAATGAAGTATAACATATAATAGTGACAATCCCAAACGTAGCTCTTTATTAAAATCTAAATTTGTTCATCTTAGTATATATATATACACACACACATATATATATATATATATATATATATATATATACATATATATATATATATATACATATATATATATATATATATATATATATATATATATATATATATATATATATATATATATATATATATATATATATATATATATATATAAGATATAAGATATATAGATATATAAGATATATATATATATAAGATATAAGTCAAGTAATAAAATATAAGTAATTAGTAAAAGTATAAAAGTATAAGTAGTAATAAGTAAAAATAATTAAATAAAACAAACCAATATTTACACTTGAATGAAAAGTCTTCATCTGTTGGTGTCGCCATTGTTGTGTTTTCAAAGCAAAGGATCTTGGGATGTGGGAGGCCGCGAAGGATAGTAGCGATGCATCCTCGAAAAACAGGGAAAAGAAGGACGCATTTCAAGGCTGCATTTGAAGGAGTCTTCGAATTGGGACAGCCTTCGCGCGGCGTTGTGACGTAATCGGCCTCGAAATGCGCACTTCGAGGATGCAGCCTCGCAATTAGGACCAGATTGGGACACAGCCTGAAGCACCTTAAAGTGTCACTGACAGCTGCTAGCTGTTCCAACTGACTCATATTCAACAAGTCTCAACTTCTCTCTAGAAATACTGAGTCAGTCATTGTTTTCAACGAGTCATTCTGGTCTCAATCTCTAAATTCAGGCCCTCTAATAAGTGTGCTGGTGGTCATTTAGGAAGTTATTGCCCCGTTAAAGGACCAGTGTGTAAGATTAAGGGGACGTATTGTCAGACATTGATTATAATATTCATAATTATGTTTTTATCAGTGTATTAAAACCTGAAAATAAGAATTGTTGTGATGTTAGCACAGAATGAACCTCTATATCTACAGAGGTCCTCTTCCACAGAGCCTACCATGTTTCTACAGAAGTCCAGAACAGACAAACCAAACACTGGCTTGTTATGACCTGACTCAAGTGGCCACAACAAAAGGGAGACACATCATGTTACAAAACGACAGATTCAAAATCTTGTTATTATCCATTGTGTCAAATCTTCATCTGAAACCCTAACCCAAATAAATGTAGTGGAGTACAAAGTTCAATATTTCCCTCTGACATGTAGGAAGTAGCATCAGATGGAAATACTACAGTAAAGTACTAGTACCTCAATCTGTACTACAGTAAAGTACTAGTACCTCTAAATTGTACTTAAGTACAGTACTTGAGTAAATGTACTGAGTAACTTTCCACCACTGTGTGACAGTGTGAGGGTTCATGTGTAGTTTGTGTCCTGCTGAAAGCTCAGACATACAGTCAGTCTGTGGATACAACTAGATGGAACTAATAGACAACAGAGACATCTAGTGGTGGAACATGTTCATTACAACAGAGCCTCCAGTTATATCTGCTGGTTTAGTAGAATCAACCTGAACTGTCTTCACATGGTGATGGACTCATCTTTGAACCAACATCTTCTAACTGTGTCCCAGAGAGGATGAAGTGTACCTGGACAGCAGACGTGGCTCCGATGGGATAGATGGTGTACACTCCACTGAGTTGGCTGTTGTCATTGTTATGGATGTCACTGCAGTCCAGCGGGAGGACGAGAGGTAAGCAGCAGGTCAACACTGGAGCCAGGAGGAGGAGGAAGACTGAAACCAGCTGCAACAGAAACACAGCAGCACACACAAAATAAACTAAAACTAAACTCAAAAGAAGATTCACGTCCAATTTTGTTGAAACAACTGACTGTATTTTGGGATTTTTGGTATTTTTAAAACATTATCACAGAGTGAAATTTTAAAGGTGCTGAGAAAATACAGAAAATTAAGTTGTAGAAACTCTTTTATCACCACAGACATTTGTTCATATTAATTCAGTCAGGTGTGTAAAGTCACAAACTTACCTCCATCATCAAAGTTCTGCTGAGAGGATCTGATGAAAATCTTGATGTCAGTCAGTCTGGATGCTCTGATGTGTCTGAACTGTATCAATATCACAAATATTAATAAATGACTGACATCCACCTACATTGTGGGGACTCTGCTCCATTACTGGGACAAAAGAGACTCTTCTCACAATGTTAACTGTACCATCTCTACTGTTATCAGATCATTTAAACACACATAGACACAAACATGATGAAAACTGTTGGTTACGTTACCTTTAGATGCTGAAAATAATCTGAATCAAGCCGATGAGTGAGGGTGAAATTAATCTGCAGCTTCAACCAGGAAACCAACCAGGAGACGAATGAACAAGTTACTCACAGCCGGAGGTTTATAAGGTCTGCTGAGTCACAAACAATCTCAATTGTATGTACAGTAATGATCTTTAACCTGGAACAAAAGTCAAATATTAATAGGCAGTATAAATGTTTATCAGTTGGATCATAAAGTATGATGTGTTGTTGCTTTTATTCCAACAAGGAAATAAAAAGTGCTGTTGTAGGCTAAAGATCAATCCCATCCCTGCATCTGGTAGGTTGCACACAGTGTGTGTTTAAATAAATATTCTAATGATAATAGTCCACAATTGTGTGACAATGCATTGATTTTAATCATATAATATCACATTTGCTTGGGGGAGGATCCTCAAACCCTCCAACTAAAGCTTCTATGGACCTTTGACCTTGTTATTGTATGTGACTGCTGCAGCTCTAATTATTTTATCAACTGGATACCATCATAAAACAACAACAATCTTATCATGTCAGCAAAATGGTGCACAACAAGAAACACTGCAGCCAGTATTCTATTAAATATCTCAGCTATGGATACATATCCTTCTGGTTTTGGTTTTGTTTTTCACATCACTCGTGGTCGAAGACACGAGTAAACTGTCAGGATGAAACATGAAACAGAAGAAATTCAGGAGTCGATGCTGCGATGGACAAAAGTTCACAGCTTGTGTGTATGTGTGTGTGTGTGTGTGTGTGTGTGTGTGTGTGTGTGTTAGAATATTTATAATTTAACAGCTATACTTTCTTCTGATAAAAAGTTATATTATAAGCCCCAGCTGTGACCTCCTGAGTTTCCTTGTCTGTCTTGTCTCCTCCCCTTGTGCTCCTCTCCTGTTTGTCTGTGTTTCCATTGGCAGAGGCAGGGCTCAGTGGTGGAGGTTTGGCACACCTGATACTCATCTCAATCAACAGCTGCAGCATCAAGATCGTTCTGCTACGCCTGTGGTAACGCTCGGCAGAAGAGCGTGTTTTCTTGTGTAGATTACTTCTATTGTAACCGCTCTCTCCTGTTCCCTATACAGTTTTGCTTACCCCACCTGCTGGTGCCCTGCCTCTGCCCCCTTGGATCCCGCTCCCTGTGCACTGCCTTCCCAGTTTGGACCTTGCCACACCAACCTTCCCTGGAAGCCTTACCCCAGACCCAGCCACTGCTCCCTCACTGCCCCACTCACCTTGTCATTAAACCCTGCCTTTGAGTTTACCTTCTGTGTGTTTGTCTCTGTGGTCTGCTCTGGGGTCCTAATATTTCTGGTTGTGACAGAAATCAATAATTATGAACAGTGTTTTGGGATTTTTCTACAAGCTGTGATCTATCATTTCTTTTCACTTTAATTTGCTGTGTGTAACAATGAAAAACATTAAACAGAGAGAACAGACAATAAAATCAAACAGAAAAGGGGAGAAAAACAAAGTACTTACAGCAGTAGTAACTGCATGTTAGAGGAAGAAAATAGAGATTCATTATTTCACTTTAGTGCTTTAGTGACCTCTTTATAATATATCATCACCTCTGAACTCATGATGAAGGACTGGAACCCCCCCCCCCCCGTCTCTCTGCCTAACACCTTTAAAAGGTATAAAATTCTTATTGTCAAATTTTGCCTTATTGATAACATTTTATCAACTGTGTTCCCAATAGACATTATGAGTCAGTTTATGTTGTCAGGTAATTTTTTTCTTTTCTCTTTCACACAACATGTGTTAATTTTAAGGTGATAGATTGTTGTTGTAAACAACTGCTGAAAGCTCAGACATACAGTCAGTCTGTGGATACAACTAGATGGAACTAATAGACAACAGAGACATCTAGTGGCGAAACGTGTTCATTACAACAGAGTTCAAGCTGCTGTGAGCTCCAATACAAGTCAACTCCATCTGTCATTTGGTTTTTCATCACTTCACTGATCTCATGTGATGTTTATGATGTAAGCTGTTAACCTTAAAAAAACAAAAAGAAAGAAAAAAAGGTCAATTTATTCAGGCCTTTAACAGACTCACCTGAGGGGGTCCTCGTAGGTACTGCAGGGGGGTCGCGAAAGACTTTTTTTTTTATATTCCGCTCGCAATCTTTTCCACAAATTGAAATGTCTTTAAATACACATTAACATGAATCCAACACACTGTAGTGAACAGATAAATGGAGGCAGAAGGCGTCTTTCAGTCAGCAGTGCACACATTCAGCGACACACAGGAGCTCTTTCAAGCTGGGCTCCGGTTCATTCACAACACCTGTCCCGCCAAAGAGGAGAACCCGCCCCAATCGCTGCTGTGCCAATCACGAGGCCGTACCTTGCACATGAATATATGAACCTGTGTATTACAGACGTCCCAACTCTCCCGGAAGTTCCTGGAGCCTGGAAAACATTGAAGACCCCTGCAATAGAATATAAAGTACTTTAAAGTGCTGATGCAGTTATTGCACGCGCAGTAAACAGTGTTTCTTTCCAGATGTAATCACACAGAAACACAGAGAACCTGTCAAACTGCTGATCGACTCATTTTCTAATTGTGTCAACTGCAGCTGTCAAATAAATGTACTCTGTTACTTTCCACCACTGAAAATAAGACACAAGGAGATTCTTTAAGTTTAGGAATTATTTCGTTTTGGAGAAATAAAACTATAATATTTGTATCTGCCTGTATGTGTTTCTTCACTTTGGCCACCAGGGGGCAGCAGAGGAATAACAGCGCTTTAGAATAAATCCAGATAGATAAAACAGGTGATGGTTTCCTGTGTGACCAAACATTCATTCACACAAAGAGATGACAAACTGTACCTCACTGACAATGTTGATTTTATGTGCAAGGAAGATAATCAGACTGTTTTTATGATTATTTGATAAACATTTCATCACAACTCAATTATTATCCCTTACATACGCTTCAGGGTCACATTTCAGCCATTTTTGCATTTTAGAGCTGTAAAAAAAAACACTGTACACATATAAGAAAAATACAATAAATACATTAAAATATAATTTAAAAAATGGAGTTGTTAATGTTTCTGAATATTGATATTGTTAAATTCTAATAATATATTGTGAATATACTCTGGTTTTAAAAACATTTTATAATTTATAAAATCATTTTTGGTGACAATTCAGAAAAAAAAGATTTGTGAATAAAAATATTTTATATAATAATGATAATTTAATTTAAAGTTGATCTTTCCACTCATCATGTATTTGGACATTTTTAATAGGCTGTTTTAAATGTTCTTTAATGATGACGTCACGCAAAGAGTGACACGCCCTGCCCACGTCATGACGGACGTCTCCGGCGTCAAATTCGAGCTCCAGGTTGCCCTAGCAACTCCACGGATAGACCCAACAGAGGGAAGCCACCTCTCCTCCCCTCCTCCCCCACATCAACCAGCTGACACCACCGCTGCTGGAGCAGGGAGGTGGAGGAGGGATGGCCAGAGATCCCACAACTCTTCCCTCTCACTCCGGACTCCACGAACCGAGCTGAGGATTTTTATCTTCGTGCGTAAAAGCGCGGATGGCACAGATGGCACAGATGTCGGAGTCGGTGATGACACTGGACACTTGTAGCTCCCTGGACACAATCTGAACCGGGTGACCAGACTGTTTGCTGCATGTAAACATGCACAGAGTCTCCGTTGTGAATTGCTGAGGGACTTTAATTTACGAGGATTTATTTGGTGTCTCTGCGTTGTTGGACCGGGCTGTTTGCAGGAGGAAGAGGAAGAGGAAGAGGAGGGTTACACGCTGCCGAGTCTCGTCTCATGATGGGACCGTAGAGGATGAGCCACAGAAGCAGCCCGGCCAGAGCGTACGACTTTCTCTTCCTGGTGGGAGACAGTGATGTGGGGAAAGGAGAGATCCTGGCGAGCCTGCAGGACGGAGCCAGCGAGTCTCCGTACGGATACAACATGGGTGAGAGAGAGAGAGAGAGAGAGAGAGAGAGAGAGAGAGAGAGAGAGAGACGATCTGAGCTCGTCTCTTAATAACATCAAACTGTATCAGCATAGAAAGAGTTTTACATTTTAACTCATTTCATTTCACTAAATTCAAAGAGTCAAAAGCAAAGTTATTATTTGTATAAAGTAATTGAGGATAATGATGCAAACAGAGTGCAGGTTGATATCTAATGATTCTTCCTCCTTTGTAGAAGTGAAACCGTTCATAGCAGCTGTAGTTCACTGTCATAGTGTCTCTCATAGTTTATTAAACTGATTTTACTGTTACTTTGTGCATCAGATTGGGATCATTCATGTTTTCCAGTGAAACAGGTTTGACAGGTGAGAGGACTAATTTGATTGAAAAGCGATCGGTTGATAATGAAAATAATCGTTAAAGAACATTTTAAGACTGAAAAATAAATAATAAAAGTTTTCAAAAGAAGGATTTTCCTGACTTCGTGTGTTCCCCAGAGGTTTTTCATGGTGGGGACCTTTTCCTGACAAAGTGTGTAAGTGTACATTAGCATATTAGCTTCGTATTAGCATATTAGCTTAGCGATTAGGCCCCTGGCATTCTGGATTATTAAATGCAGTGTTAATGGTTAGGGTTAGGGTTTCAATCCAACATTTGTTCAGATACTTGTCATGAATTGTGCTGTGGCTAACAGTGATGGCAATTGTATGCTAATTATTATGGGTCCTCACAAGGGGGGCAAAATTTAGGTTAAAAATCTATGTGAGAGTTATTGATATTTAAAGTCATGTTTTTGTGGAAAAAAACAGAAGATGAATTTAGTAGTTAAAATGATGTTTCTAGACCCTTTAGAAAGGCTGGAACCCACAGGGCTCCATCCAGTCAGGGGTCCCCACAGGGTAATAAAAACAGGTATAGGTGTGTGAGAGAGAATGTTTATGAATCAGAACATTTATAATTTAACATCTGCTGTTTCTTCTGTTAACAGTTATAATTAATTATTCTAAAGATTGAAGTGAAATCAATAAATTATGACAAATCAAATTTGGTCTTCAACTGTTGACCTTTTCACTTTACACCCAGCAGCTGCTCACACACACACTCCACTCTGACTTTTATTCATGCTGGAAATATTTATTTGATTTATATGTGAGGTTACAGATTAGATCAGAGAGAAAGAAAGAAAGAGATCAACAGATATTCTGTTTGTTCGTTCTGGAGAATTACTGCACAGGACGAATCTTCATGCTGATGGTCTTCAGGGAGTAGTTATGACCCTTCCAGTGGTACCACTCCACTCCTACGAATTTGATGGTGGCATCAGCCCCCCAGCGATAAACTGCATTGGGGTTTGTATAGAAACAGGCTTTGTACCAGAACGCCCCCAGGAACAGTCTGGCACAGTTAGTGCTGTAGGAGTCCTGGTCTTTGTCGAAGGTGGAGAACTTCTGTCCGCTGTGATAACTCAGGGAGTCTCCTACAGAAACACAAGAAAACAACAAGTGTATGATCACAACACTGCTGCTAATGACACCATATTATATAATGTTATATAACTATTAACACTACAACTGTCACTACTAATACAGTACTACTGCTATGGCCACCACTTGTACAAATACTTCCAGTACTACTAGTACTGCATCTGCTGCTGCTACTGTAACATAACAACATGCAGTATGTCATGTAGACAAGAACTGTAAAAGGTTGAAGGGATAAAAACACCTGAAACCTGCTGGGGCTCATTTACATTTTTCCTTTAAATGTGTTTATAAAAACCAAAGCTTCATGTAATCAATAAAACATGAGCAGAACACAGATTTGTTGTTACTGAGTTGAAAATCTCTGTGAATCTGTCTTTAGCTGAAGGAATCACACAAATAATCCAATATAAGGACAGAAATCCTCAGTGTCTCCATGTGGAAACCAAACATCAGACAAACAGAAGTACTAACTGCTAACAGTAACTGACCTGCTCCTCCATTATTGAATCCAGACACATGCAGTCTGTATCCGTACGCCTCTGATTCGATGGAGAACGAGGAGTAACGAGCAAACACTTTGTTCCCACTGAAGTCCTCCATGTCGACACGAAGCTCCACCCTTTTTCTACGAGTCAGATGGAAGAGACTCTCTAGGCCTGAAAACACACAAACATGAAGTCACGTCAGAGTTTGTTTGTTTTAATGAACAGAGAGTTTCATGAAGTCACATGACTGTTCTCACCCAGCCAGTACTCTCCAGCAGCGCTACCAAAGCCCTTCTTGTAGTGATCCCAGGGCCTGTAGAAGTTCACCGAGCCGTCCATCCTCCTCTGGAACACCTGGGGGTTATTATGACGGTCAAACAGGAAGTGTTCATACTGAAAACCACTCAGCTGTGACTTGATGACTTCTGTTCAAAAACTCACCGTCCAGCCTCCTCCATCTGAGTCCATGTCACAGTACACCTACACACAAACACACTCATTAGTAAATACGATCCTTTACTAAAACTATATTCAACCAATCAGCAGCTGCCACGTCTTGAGTCTGAAGCACCTTAAAGTGTCACTGACAGCTGCTAGCTGCTCCAACTGACTCCTATTCAACAAGTCTCAACTTCTTTCTAGAAATACTGAGTCAGTCTTTGTTTTCAACGAGTCATTCTGGTCTCAATCTCTAAATTCAGGCCCTCTAATAAGTGTGCTGGTGGTCATTTAAAAAATATTACTTTTAATAAGATGCAACCTCCAGGAAATCTATTAGTGTGTCTCAGAGCCTCCAGTGTTGTTGTTCAGTGGAGGAGAGATACACCAGCTTCAGCAGCATCAGATTGCATCGTAAAGTCCACGTCAGTGAACCCAACTCATAGTAAAACATAAAGCTCGTCTCCAGAGAGTCAGGAGGAGGAATAATGTGTCTGTTTCCCAGTCACAGTTTCTTCAGGAGTTTTATGTTGACTTCTGTCTGCTGACACTAACAGACGTTGTAATGATTTTTAAGGTAAAGTACTGTTTCAAAATGATATAATCCTCTTTGTCAGGTTCATCAATGATGAAGTGATCTGAAGATTTTTTCAATGTTAAGACTCATCCTTACTCCATTGGACTCAGTAGTAGCATTTCCTTGATATGATTGGTCTGAAATGTACCTCCCTCCTTGATTATTCTCTAGTTGATGTGTTTTTAAACAAAGGATTTCAGATAGTTATACTAAAATGAGTTCTTTAAATGCAAAAAAATGAATTTAGAATGTCAAATTCACTCTGCCTAAATGATTGAATAAGGCATGTGCTGATAAAACTATTTGATTCCTATCAAGCTTTGATTTGAAGTGTCATTACTGAGTCAAATGTATGAAATTTGTCCCGTGGAGTCAAAATGGTCCAAAAAGCTTGTTAGCATGCAGTATGCAAACAAAAGCAACATGTGCAGAATGCCAACAATACTCTCCAGTATGCATCTGACCAGTCTACCTCACCTACTGTGTCCCACAATGCAAAGCACTGGAATATCAGAAGAACTGACTGAGTGATGAAGTTATACCATTGGTTGGCCGAATGCCACCACTTCCTGTATCTGTTTCAAATTAAAAGCAGTTAAATCTTTGGTAAAATCAATAAGACCACAAGATGCTGCTTGGTAGCAGTGATTACTGAACTGTGAATACAGACGCTGATGAGTTTTGATTCAAACAGACTCTAGGACTCTTTCACATGAAAACACTCACACACACCTACATTTCTTTTCTTGCTTGATTTAATACAACTATTGAAAACTGAACTGAGTTGTGGTCCGTCTGTTTTTGCAGTGCAGGTTTTGGGGACGTATATTTTATTGCTTTTTGCTGTTTGACTTATTGTCTCGTATGGTTTGACGATGCTACTTTCTTTCTGTTTCACAGTTACTATTTTTTAGACGTGACTTTGACTTCGCTCTTCTTCTGACGCTCTTCAAGTGTCAGAATTACAAATATATAAAGTCTGTGTATCTAACCAGTAACAGGACTACCTCCAGTTATATCTGCTGGTTTAGTAGAATCAACCTGAACTGTCTTCACATGGTGATGGACTCATCTTTGAACCAATATCTTCTAACTGTGTCCCAGAGAGGATGAAGTGTACCTGGACAGCAGACGTGGCTCCGATGGGATAGATGGTGTACACTCCACTGGGTCGGCTTTTATCATTGTGATGGATGTCACTGCAGTCCAGCGGGAGATACAGACGTAAGCAGCAGGTCAACGCTGGAGCCAGGAGGAGGAGGAAGACTGAAACCAGCTGCAACAGAAACACAGCAGCACACATGAAACAGAAGATGTTAAAGAACAGTTCACAGTTCATATGAGCAGTGAGAGAGGTTTTCCTCTCTGTAATCATTCCTCCTGTTCATACTGACTATTAAAAGATCTCCTTCAAATGTGCTTCCAGTGTTCAGTGATGGAGGATTGTATCACAGTGAGTCACACAGTCATTTAAAGTAGATGATCAGCTTCTATTGAGCTTCAGCAGTCTGAGTTAGTCATATCAAGTGATATCTGACACATTTACAGTCTTTTTAGCAGTAAATTCCCTCTTAGTGTTTCCTGTTGAGCTGTGGTGGAAGTATAGTAACAAAAAGACTTTGGTACTAAAAACACTGTAACGCTGAAACATAGAAGATGAAGATTTGACTCATTTGGACGCTGAAGCTTCATATTAGCTTCACATCAACTTTTAAATCCATGTTTCCACAGAAGGAGGACTGGATTTAGTCCTCCATCACTTCCATTGTAAACATGATGAAGGATCTAATGGTCAGTATGAACAGGAGGAATCATTACAGACAGAAAAATTGCTTCAGTGTTCATTTAGGCTCCTGACTGCTGGTTTGAAACACTTTCAAAATTGTGAACCCATACTTTAAGCAACTATTTCTGCTCATAAATGTCCTTAAAATCAAAATTGAAATGATTATGGATCCCTGGTCAACACATCCTCTAACAAACTGAAAGGCCTGACCAACATGAATTCAGTCAGGTGTATAAAGTCTCAAACTTACCTTCATCGTCAGAGTTCTGCTGAGGTGATGTGAAGAAAATCTTGATATCACTCAGTCTGTATGCTCTGATGTGTCTGAGCTGTATTTATATCCCAAAGATTCTACCTAATCCTACCTAACCACTCCTCATGCCTGAACCTCACCAGTGTGAGCAGGTAGTGGGCGTGTGGCAGGTGTGCTGTGTGTCTCTGGGTTTGTGGGTGGAGACTAAAGAATAGACTTCATGCTGGCAGAGTTTACAGATCACTGATAATATAATTATAACTGAACTTTTAACAATAAAGAACGAAATTAAAAAAAATAATTACATGAACTTAACTGTTTTAGTTTTTACTGTTTTTAAACAATTTTCAAACAACTTATGAAATCCTAACTGATGATCTTTTTGTGCCTAATCACAACATTTTTATCTCATTACAGACCATGAATTCAATTTCTTTTTTATCTTGTAACAAACCATTAGTTGGGATGTTTTTTATAAATGATTTTGGCTTCTTTTAAGTTTAACTTTGTGTGGATTTTAAAGTACTACTGTTGATTTTCTCCCTGTACACAAACCTCATTAGCAGAGTCAGCAGCATCATTCATTTTCCAAACCGCTTATCCTCTCTGTAGAGTTGCTCCACTGTGCTACAAATTGTTAACATGAAAAGAAAAATGTAGACCAAATTGATTATCAAATGGACGATGGTGGAAGAAGGATTCAGATTTTTTAAGTTATAAAAAAAACATACATAAAATAAAGTTTGATAAACAATCTGAAGTGATTTATGTTGAAGGAATCCAACCAAGCAGCTTTAACTGAAAATATTTCTCTTCATAATTATTTTAAAGTTAAGAATATAAGTGTTTGTGTCAGAGGCATCACCTATACAACAGATAATATCTCTTGAAAAAACATTGTGTAAACCAAAGGGCGTAGGTCTGTTTCAATATTGGTGGGGACCTTTTCTGTTGTACCGTAAAAATCAACAGTCGTGTATGTGTACACACAAATAAAAAGTACTAATTACCTGTCCATCATTCCTGTGCCAAAGTCATCAAAGGTGACTCTACTCAATGACTTCAGACCAGTTTCCCTAAAGCCTGTTCCCATGAAAACATTTTAACAATCATTCTGTTCATCATACTTGAATTCTTGCACGTAACCACTGATGGAGCCATCAGATAGTTTAGTAAATCAACCGGTTAGTTGAGGCTGCAGTAACTGAAGCACTTCACTACACCCTGCAACACATCCTGTTCATCGACTTCAGTTCAAACTCATTATCATTATGGTGGCTGATGCTGTCATTGGTGAGTTTATACCTTCTAGCACAACCAGGTGCTGCGAAGCATTTGTCCAGGAAGGCTAAAGTCAGGCCAGATTTGCCACTTCAAGACCGGATGCTGGAGGGCCAAGTGGGAAACACAACTAGAAGACCTAGGCCAGAGGCTCTGCTTCCTAGCTGAGATTGTGTCAACCAACCTCAGACCAGACCTCATACTATGGCACCAATACATTATTAGGTCAATGTTACTTTGCTACGTAAGGCTGCTCTTTGTTAGACTAGCTCTGCATTTAACACCATCCAGACTCTACTTCCTGAAGATCCTCAGGAAGAACCACCTGACACAGGAACTGCTTGTGTCCTTCTACTGCTGCTCCATAGAGAGCATACTGATCTACTGCATCTGTGTGTGGTTTGCCAGCTGCACAGTAGCAGAGAGGAAAAGTCGTCACCACTGGCCACGTTTGCCCTCTCCCCTCCCTGGAAGATCTCTACAACTCCCACTGTCTCAAAAACAGCCCACAGCATCCTCAAGGAACCATCCCACCTGTGACACAATCTGTTTGACTTGCTGCCCTCAGGCAGATGTTATAGGACAATAAAAACACAGACTAACAGATTGAAAAACAGTTTTCATGCAGGAGCCATAACTGTTCTAAATACTCTAAACCTGATTTTTTATTTTTGTACAGTTGCAACAACACTTTATATGTACTTTATATGATACTAAGGAAATCGTGCAATAATGACAGCAGAATGTGGAACGCCTTGTATGTGTGTATTATGTGTTTCCAGTATTGGGTGTACTGTTATGGCATTACATTTACATTAACGCAGTAATGTAACACGTTACATTGTCTACAGTCAGTAATCATATTACAGTTACTAAACAAAGAAATATGGAGTTACTTGTGTTACAAAAGTTCATCAAATATTATGTATAAATTGGGCAAATAATAAAATAACCAAAGGTACGTTTCATGCACTCTGCCTGACTTCTCATGCTCACACAAAGCTAATAGCAATACATTGACGGACCTAGAGTGATGCTCAAGCTGAGTGTGTGCAGACTCAAACCAAGCAGCCAAAGCTTAACAGTCTTCCATCCTGCCTGATATTAGTGCTCACAGTGTCTCTTAAGTTCAGAATGGGGGATGTAAATCATACATATTTATATTACACTTAAAGATTAAAGGGATGTCTAGGTGTGTTTTTACTACAAAGTAGCCTGGGCTATTCAAAGTGTTTTCAGTTTCATTTTTTTTTGAGGGTCTGAAATGTGATTCACATTTTCGCTGCCAAAGCTCCGCTGCCTTATAGTCTCTCTAACTCTGGTCCTGCGCTGTGCTCAGTGTGCTGTGTGAGAGGGGGAAAAGCCAGTGGCTAGAGTGGCCGCACCAAATGTGTTACCAATATATTTATCTATATCTTTTACATTTCTTATGCAAACAACGTCAAACTTGGCACTGCACTTACTCGTGCCCGTAGCAAGACACCTGTCACGTTTGAAATCAATGAACGCTTGGAAAGATTTGTGAATAACAGACAGACAGAGAGACAGAGAGACAGACGTTCCTGTCATTTATAGATAGGTGTTTGATTGAGTCCTGTGTGTCCTATCCTGAGTCGTGTTATGATCATTTCTTCCCTCCGGTTCTTCCAAAACAAACACATTTTTGGCAGCCTAAACATGCAAAATGGCTCTATGGCGCCCTGTAGGAGATTGACGCAGGAGAACTAAATTTGGTATGTAAATGTATCATGTCCAGATAGACAAAAAAGTTGTGGGGACCACACTGTCCGTCCAACAGGAAGTCAGCCATTTTGAGTCAAAGTTGCAATTTTTCCGCTATTTTGCCATTTCCAGCCCTCATACTTTAACAAACTCCTCCTAGATATTTGACCCTACCGACTTCAAATTTGGTCAGCATCATCTAAAGACATTGGAGGTGAAAAATTAACAAAGTCTTTTGCCTGTGTTATACATGGTGGGCATGGCAGTGTGGCAAATTTGGCCATGAAATGCCTTATAACTTGACTCCATGTCAACAAATCTGTTGAGCTAAATTCTACTAAATTTCACACACTGCACGTTAAAGGTATTTCCAAATTAATTTGCAAACATTTTACTGTTAATTTTAACTATCTAACAATGACAGGGACGACTACCCTTCCAGTCTGAATACAAGGACTTCAAAAGGGAAAAATCTATGGATTGACCATTCGCACTCCAGAGCAAAACGCAGGACTGTTTTTTTTTGATGAACTTATTGTCAGCAGTCAACAGGACAACATCATTTGTTTGTAGTTTCCAAAATTGTTTCAAATCACTGTTAAAAAATAATAGTGTTAATAATGCCACAACACTGTGGGTAATCTAACTTTGGCAATCATTCATTTTATTATGTCTCCCAGGAAAAAGACTACCAGGTGACAGTAAGGCTGACATTTCTGTATCTTCATCCGCATACATCAGTGCCAACACTGTCTGTGCCAGCATCTGGCAAACACTGTGCCTGAATAGAGTGAGAAATCCTGAATGTGTGACACTCCACAGGTTAGTATAACTCATATTAACCCAAAAATTAAAACTGGAGACAAAATGTAACTATTGTACAAGGCTGGTATATGTGTGACAGAGTAGATTTGTGCTTGGTAAATTATGGCAAGAAAGAGTGCTTGGAGATGGTGTTCTTATTGGATGAAATCAATGGAGTTGTGACTGGGACAGTGCAGAACGCCTTCCAACTAACCACCAACTGCCAACCCATGCAGACTGCTGTCAACTCCACTGATGGGGATCTTAGTGCAGTACAAGATACCTGTTTGCTGTCTGGAGGTGCTATTGGTGCTGAAGAGGTGTCAGCCATCTTGGACGTCCATCGCACTGGTGGTGTCTCCCATCTGTCCGGTACTAGCCCATCCTCACTGCAGTTGCCTGATGAAGCCCCATCCATCATCATCCCACACAGTCAGTTGCACAATCTGCAGCAGCAGGATGCTACAGTGAGCAGAGCGGCCAAACAAGAGGCCAAACGCACATGAAAGAGCAGCTAAGTTGAGCTGTGTACTCAGATTGTTGAAGCACTGGGAGAAATTGAAGGTGCATAATGGGATTATCTTCAGAGTGAAGAGAGACCGTCACATAAACAGGAAAATCTTTCAGTTTGTCATACCTGAGTCTTTGAAACATTATGTCCTGCACGGCGTTCATGATGCAGCTGGTCACCAGGGCCGTTCATGAACTCTTTCTCTGGCCAGTGGAAGATTCTTCTGGACAGGCATGGAAAGAGATGTTGTGATGCATGTGAAGCACTGCCAGAGGTGTATTTTAGCGAGGACTCCTGAACCGAATGCCTGGGCTCCTCTTGAGAACATCTGCACTTCAGCTCCTATGGAACTAGTCTGCATTGATTTTTGGACAGCAGAGACAAGTGACAAGAAGACCACTGATGTTCTTGTTGTCACAAACCATTTCTCAAAGCTGGCACTCGCCTTTCCCTGTAGAAACCAATCTGCGAAGCAAGTTGCCCGCTGCTTATGAGACAAATTTTTCTGCATCTATGGGTTCCCAAAACAAATCCATTCTGATCAGGGGGCCAACATTGAGAGCAGGCTCATCAAAGATCTTCTTGAGATGGCAGGTGTACCCAAGTCCCATACGACTCCGTATCACCCCATGGGCAACGGAATCACAGAAAGATTCAACAGAACTCTTGGTGGCATGATGAGAACTCTCCCCCCAAAGTCTAAGTGGCCGCAGGTGCTCTAGGTGTTAACCTTCTGCTATAACTGCACTGTGCATGAGACCACAGGCTTTGCACTGTTTTACCTGATGTTTGGGCGGACCCCACGCTTGCCCATTGACATCATGTTCCATCATGTCTTGGAGAATGACAACATCGTCAGCCACCATGAGTTTGTGGACCACCTGAGGAGAGATCTCTCTGAGGCTGCACAGATTGCTCAGCAGTATGCCTATGGTGAGCAAAATTGTCATGCCAAAATCTACAATCGCAAGGTCAAGGGGTTGCCATTGACTGTGGGTGACCGGGGCGAGAAAAGCAAGAAAAAGGTTGCAGACTGGTGGGATTTAACCCCTTTCGATGTGGTGTCCGTGAGATCTGGAATTAACGTGTATGGGATTCAGGATAGTATCACAGGAAGGGAGAAGGTTGTGCACAGAAACATGCTGCTCCCAGTCAACTTCCTGGCATTCCCTGAGCAAGTTGGGCCCCAAGCAATCTCTGGAGAGTCACAGTCGGCTGTGCCATGTGAGAGTGGCCAGAGCTCTGTTGTGGATAATCAAGAGGATGCTCAATCATGCACTATGACTTGGCTCATGCAATCACCTGTCCAAGCTGAAGCGGGTAATGAGAGTGTTTCAGGAGGAAGTGACCTCAGTGACACTTCACTTGTGCTTGCCATGAAGACCATAGACATATATATGTAGACGTCGCATTGACTGCTGCTGCCGATTGGAGCGACGTGCCTACACGGCGGCCATCTTGATACAGGGCCACTTGCTCCTGCAGTGCATTATGTCTACATAGGAATGACGTGTTTGCACTATTAAAAAGTGATCATATATTGCTCAATTGTAATAATAAAAAAAATATATATAGACGCTGCATTGAGTGTGGAGAGTCTCCACAGTTTCAAAGTAGAATTATTCACTGAAATCTCGACCGATTTCCAAACGGTTTGATTTGTTAAAAACGTGTCTATCTATCTGTCTGTCTATCTGTCTGACATTTGTAACAAACAACCTGAGTGAATATATGTTAATTGAGCAATTTTATTTATTTATTTATGTCTATGATGGAGACAGGCCAGTCAGTGGAGTTGCCTGACTGTGCTCCTGATGACTTTGAGCATGATCACAGCACTCATGCACACCCTGACTCGCCATCAGACTCAGTGCACGACACAGGACACTTGCCTACTGATATAACTATTGCCTTAAGTGATCCTCTCATTCAAGATGAAGTTGAGTTAGTAGAGATATTTTGCACTCATCCACAAACCACACAGGCCCCTTTGGTTTTCACAAGGTGTGGGAGGGCCATTAGGCATCCAAATATGCTTATTTGTGAAATGTCAGGCCAGAGATTTGTGGAGAATACTTTGGTGCCATTGCGGCTACTGTGCACATGTCAATTTGCGTGTAGAACAACCGCTCAGATGTTTGTGCCAAGCAGTCACTTATTTTCTTTTTACTTTCATTTTACTGATTCAGTTTGCTTTATGAATTGGGTGTGTTTGATTCCCTACACTCATAGAGCGAAGACATGTACAAGTTTATGCGATTTAAATGGCATATCTGTTTGTCTGCGATAAATATGGATTTTAGTACCATCCTGTCCTTACACACTTCTTAAGGAAGGGAAGAATTTCCCACATTTATTATCATAAATCAAAAATATGTTACAGAAAGGTTTTCATGATGGACCCCTGTGGTACAACACAACTTGGTTAATTTTCAGATATCCGCTGCATTACTACATAACTAATTGTTGGAGAGAATTACTAGTGTTAGATGAATCAAAAAGGATTGTGAAGGATTGTTAAGACTGACATTCTGATGTCTGATTAAAGACAGAAACTGCTGTCAAAACAGGAATGAGGATGTAACTAGAAAAAACAATAATTCTGTTTGTTTGTGTCTGGTAATAAATCAAGAATGTGTTTGTACTACATTCTGATGGTAAGTGGGGGAAAACCAAGCTCAGTGCGTGACATTATTAGTTTCCTTGTACCTGCTGGGTGTGGTGTTGCAGACACCCTAATCTCTTCTTCATCGGTCCTGTGTGTGTGCAGGCTGCTGTTTCCTCATTGAATCACTGATGAAAAATGACAGTTTAAGTTCACTCGTATCAAAGTACAAAGTCTGACTGGTCTAACAGGGAAAGTCAGTCAGGTCAGATGGTGTCATGTTACTCTTCAGGATGTGTTTACTCTCTGTAAAAGTTGTGTTGTTTCAGTGTATAAAACTCATATAAAAATCAATTGTTTCTGTCTATTCAACATTATAATAAAGACTTGAAGTCTGATTAATCTGAAACATCCGAATGTAAATTCACATGTGGATTTTGACTCACTTTCCTTCTATATATATAAATTTCTCCATCATAGACTAATACAGGATGATCTTATCTTAAAAGGCTGCACGGGCGGATCTAGAAACTTTGACATATGATTGGATGATCTCTAGCGCCACATAGTGGAATACAGGAAGTGTCGTTTAACCCCATCACACAAGGTTCAATGAAACCCCGGATGCAAAGACATCGACGTGCCCGCTGTGCAAACCTGCCGACTGCAGTGCGGCCCAAGGTGCAAAGGGTGCGAGGACCCGTTAACGCTGCTTGCAGCTTTAATGTTAATTGAGGTTACAGTAATTCATATTTTAGGTAATTTTCCATTGAATAATTCAAAACAAATGATTGTAGGTTGTGATGGACATTTTTCATTGATTTGAATCCCTGCAGATGATTATATTGGGTTGTGATGAAATTAAGACTTGCTCTCATCTTTTAAATTTAGCAGGGAAGATCATATCCCTTTAATAATGTAAAATTAAAACAGAAAATACTCTAAAATACTTTAATTTATAGTAGTAAATTAAAGGAGCTGTATATTTATATTCTGTCCCGTCTTCTTCTACATCGACCCAGAGTTTGACGAGGACCTGAGGATGGTGTGAGTGGACACCATCACTCTGTCCTTCACCTTCTTCGAGGCCAAAGAGGGTCAGAAGCTTCCTCTGCTGGGACCCAGCTACAACTGACAGAGACGACGCTGAAAAACTCAACCTGGGGGAGAATTACTCAGAAGTTGCAAAACCGCCAATGTAACAATGATACATTACGAGTAAAATTTTAAAGTCGCTGTTAGATACAAGACTTTACACCCAGCAGCTGCTCACACACACACTCCACTCTGACTTTTATTGATGCTGGGAATATTTATTTGATTTATATGTGAGGTTACAGATTAGATCAGAGAGAAAGAAAGAAAGAGATCAACAGATATTCTGTTTGTTCGTTCTGGAGAATTACTGCACAGGACGAATCTTCATGCTGATGGTCTTCAGGGAGTAGTTATGACCCTTCCATGAGCCCCACTCCACTCCTACAGCATTGATAGTGGCATCAGCCCCCCAGCGATAAACCCCGTTAGGGTTTGAATCGTAACAGTCTTTGTACCAGAACGCCCCCAGGTACAGTCTGGCACAGTTAATGCTGCTGTGAGAGTCCTGTTCTTTGTCGAAGGTGGAGAACTTCTGTCCGTTGTGACGACTCAGGGAGTCTCCTACAGAAAACAACAAAAAAACAACAAGTGTATGATCACAACATTGCTGCTAATGACACCATATTATATAATGTTATATAACTATTAACACTACAACTGTCACTACTAATACAGTATTACTGCTATGGCCACCACTTGTACAAATACTTAATACAAATAATCCAATATAAGGACAGAAATCCTCAGTGTCTCCATGTGGAAACCAAACATCAGACAAACAGAAGTACTAACTGCTAACAGTAACTGACCTGCTCCTCCATCAGTGAATCCAGACACATGCAGTCTGTATCCGTGGGACTCTGGGTCGATGGAGAACGAGGAGTAACGAGCAAACGCTTTGTTCCCACTGAAGTCATCCATGTCGACCAGCAGCTCAAACTTTTTCCTCAGAGTCAGATGGAAGAGACTCTCCAGGCCTGAAAACACACAAACATGAAGTCACATCAGAGTTTGTTTGTTTTAATGAACAGAGAGTTTCATGAAGTCACATGACTGTTCTCACCCAGCCAGTACTCTCCAGCAGCTCTACCAAAGCCCTTCTTGTATTGATCCCAGGGCCTGTAGAAGTTCACCGAGCCGTCCATCCTCCTCTGGAACACCTGGGGGTTATTATGACGGTCAAACAGGAAGTGTTCATACTGAAAACCACTCAGCTGTGACTTGATGACTTCTGTTCAAAAACTCACCGTCCAGCCTCCTCCATCTGAGTCCATGTCACAGTACACCTACACACAAACACACTCATTAGTAAATACGATCCTTTACTAAAACTATATTCAACCAATCAGCAGCTGCCACATCTTGAGTCTGAAGCACCTTAAAGTGTCACTGACAGCTGCTAGCTGCTCCAACTGACTCCTATTCAACAAGTCTCAACTTCTCTCTAGAAATACTGAGTCAGTCATTGTTTTCAACGAGTCATTTTGGTCTCAATCTCTAAATTCAGGCCCTCTAATAAGTGTGCTGGTGGTCATTTTGGAAATTATTGCCCCATTAAAGGACCAGTGTGTAAGATTAAGGGGACGTATTGTCAGACATTGATTATAATATTCATAATTATGTTTTTATTAATGTATTAAAACCTGAAAATAAGAATTGTTCTGTTGTTAGCATAGAATGAACCTCTATATCTACAGAGGTCCTCTTCCACAGAGCCTACCATGTTTCTACAACCCAAATAAATGTAGTGGAGTAGAAAGTTCAGTACAGTAAAGTACAGTACTTGAGTAAATGTACTGAGTAACTTTCCACCACTGTGTGACAGTGTGAGGGTTCATGTGTAGTTTGTGTCCTGCTGAAAGCTCAGACATACAGTCAGTCTGTGGATACAACTAGATGGAACTAATAGACAACAGAGACATCTAGTGGTGGAACGTGTTCATTTCAACAGAGCCTCCAGTTATATCTGCTGGTTTAGTAAAATCAACCTGAACTGTCTTCACATGGTGATGGACTCATCTTTGAACCAACATCTTCTAACTGTGTCCCAGAGAGGATGAAGTGTACCTGGACAGCAGACGTGGCTCCGATGGGATAGATGGTGTACACTCCACTGAGTTGGCTGTTGTCATTGTTATGGATGTCACTGCAGTCCAGCGGGAGGACGAGAGGTAAGCAGCAGGTCAACACTGGAGCCAGGAGGAGGAGGAAGACTGAAACCAGCTGCAACAGAAACACAGCAGCACACACAAAATAAACTACAACTAAACTCAGAAAAGATACACTTCTATAACTTGGGATTTTGTGGATCACAGAGTGAAATTTTAAAGGTGCTGAGAAAATACAGAAAATTAAGTTGTAGAAACTCTTTTATCACCACAGACATTTGTTCATATTAATTCAGTCAGGTGTATAAAGTCACAAACTTACCTTCATCATCAGAGTTCTGCTGAGAGGATCTGATGAAAATCTTGATGTCAGTCAGTCTGGATGCTCTGATGTGTCTGAACTGTATTAATATCACAAATATTAAGAAATGACTGAACAGCTGCTGCTTCACACTGATAAAACTACTTTCTGAACTAGTGGAAACATGATGTCTTTGAGTGTGTGTGTGTGTGTGTTCCTGTAGACATGACTTTGTTGGGCCCCAAACCTGACATCCACCTACATTGTGGGGACTCTGCTCCATTACTGGGACAAAAGAGACTTTTCTCACAATGTTAACTGTTTACCATGAGGTTAAGATCTGTAGGGTTAAGGTTAGCATTAGGCATTAGGTCATTAGGTCAGATCTGGCTGAAAGTAGTCCACCAGTTCATCTCCTCTGACACCAACATATTCCCTGTCTTCTTAGCTGTGGATTCCTGTGCTTTAGAGACCCTTACCTGGTCAACATGTCAGTGTACCTGTCCCCAACTGAACTATTGTGTGTGTGAGCGTATTCACCTCGCTCCACTCATCCACTGGTCGGTTTGGCTTCCCCAGTGTGGGCCCTCTGACTCTTCCCAAGCCCACAGACACTCTTTACCTGAACATTGCACTGAACTGTGTTGCTACTCATCTGTTTGCCTCTGAACCTTTTTTTTTTTTTTACTATTATTGTTTTTTATTGCTTGTGTATTTATTAATTATTGTTTTTTATTCTTTTCATTTATGATTTTTACTATATGCTTTACTGCTGCAATATTGTACATTTCCCCATCATGGGACTAATAAAGGAATTTATTATCTTATCTTAACCTGCTGAAGCTGACATTTAAAGTCATTACCAACTAATCCTGTTATCTGGTGTACTGAATTTGGGTTCAACACACACCTGTTACAGTGAGGGTTCCCAACTCCTCACTGATCATCTAAACACCTTGTGAAGAGAAAGGATCAGATGAGGAACCCTACATCTCCTGCATGGTCACTAAACCAGATCACTGACCAAAACCACATTTTATCCTTCAAACTAGAAGATACAGCAAGATAGAAAGACCGATTCATACCCCAGTGTGAATGGATGATACCTCTTGGATAAACCTTCACCATTGGCTTTCATAGCTCACCTTTGAGAGCCAATCACACACAGAGATTAGCTGACATCGACTCTAATCTTATTGTGAACTCTGACTTTTAGGACATAAATGATTTACTAAACAACTGTTCAAAGGGCAAACAACAATAAGTAACAGGACAAATATTTATCAGAACACACACAATAAATTAGTTTCTTATCTGAGACTCTGTGGTTCCTGGTTGCTGACTGTTTTTCTTGTCTTTCTTTCTACAGTGCCAGTTGAAAGCTTGCATTGTGGTAGTGTGAAGATGTGATTTAGAACAATAGGAAACCTCAAAATATTGAGTCATGAGTTAAGGATCAAGACTAAGGGAGCATAAACCAGGAGCTCTCCTCCAATGTAAACTTTTGAAATCCTAACCGGCCAACTCATAATTACAAGCTCCAGACTCCAGCTTCTCATCTCTGGACATCAGACTCCATCGTCTGTGAGAAGCAGCCCCAGTGAACAAGCAAGTTAACTGCAAAACCTTCATCAACTTGCTTAAACTTGGTCTTTCATAATTTGTAACTTCAATCAGCAATTCAGGACAAAGCTGCTGTACCTTTAATTTGACTCGCAGCTTCTCAGGTGACACTCATCTCAAATTTTTATCTGATCTCTACAACTACACAACAGATAATGCATGTTTATCATTCACTAGCCATAACCTAGGAACCTCTCAAATGTATAATTAAGATTAATAACATTCATAATTCAAATTGAACTCTTGTGTGGACAGCATTGAACACTGTCTCCTTATTATACCTACTCTAATATCAGTAATGTTTCTGGATGAATGATTTTCAACAATAACTCGTAATTCTATCAAAAAACTATTTGAGAGGACAAATTCTTACAACCTGAATGTCTCGTGTAGACACAGTGAAACTATGTTAAGTGTCTACTATGTTTTACTGTCATGTAAGTTGGTGTTAGCTTCTCTGTCCTCTCCTCTGCTTCATTAGTTGGTAATGTGTATTAAAATCTAGCAAATTCCTGTAAACTTAGCTACTGGCTCAAACTCTCAGGAGTGCCTGATAGTGACTGTAAATATCTGTGTTCTTCATTCTTTATAAACTTCACTCTGTATTTTAATGTCAGGAATATTATTTATTTTACTGACATTTTTTATTTCTTTCAACCAGTAAGAATATTGATAAATACTGTATTTGTATTACTTCCTTCTTCTCTTTCCTTCATTCACCAATGCAGTCAACAAAGCAACATAACACATCACTATAACTACCATCTCTACTGTTATCAGATCATTTAAACACACATAGACACAAACATGATGAAAACTGTTGGTTACGTTACCTTTAGATGCTGAAAATAATCTGAATCAAGCCGATGAGTGAGGGTGAAATTAATCTGCAGCTTCAACCAGGAAACCAACCAGGAGACGAATGAACAAGTTACTCACAGCCGGAGGTTTATAAGGTCTGCTGAGTCACAAACTATCTCAATTGCATGTACAGTAATGATCTTTAACCTGGAACAAAAATCAAATATTAATAGGCAGTATAAATGTTTATCAGTTGGATCATAAAGTATGATGTGTTGTTGCTTTTATTCCAACAAGGAAATAAAAAGTGCTGTTGTAGGCTAAAGATCAATCCCATCCCTGCATCTGGTAGGTTGCACACAGTGTGTGTTTAAATAAATATTCTAATGATAATAGTCCACAATTGTGTGACAATGCATTGATTTTAATCATATAATATCACATTTGCTTGGGGGAGGATCCACAAACCCTCCAACTAAAGCTTCTATGGACCTTTGACCTTGTTATTGTATTTGACTGCTGCAGCTCTAATTATTTTATCAACTGGATACCATCATAAAACATCAACAATCTTATCATGTCAGCAAAATGGTGCACAACAAGAAACACTGCAGCCAGTATTCTATTAAATATCTCAGCTATGGATACATATCCTTCTGGTTTGGTTTTTGTTTTTCACATCACTCGTGGTCGAAGACACGAGTAGACTGTCAGGATGAAACATGAAACAGAAGAAATTCAGGAGTCGATGCTGCGATGGACAAAAGTTCAGAGCTTTTGTGTGTGTGTGTGTGTGTGTGTGTGTGTTTGTGTGCAAGTTAGAATATTTATAATTTAACAGCTATAGTTTCTTCTGATAAAAAGTTATATTATAAGCCCCAGCTGTGACCTCCTGAGTTTCCTTGTCTGTCTTGTCTCCTCCCCTTGTGCTCCTCTCCTGTTTGTCTGTGTTTCCATTGGCAGAGGCAGGGCTCAGTGGTGGAGGTTTGGCACACCTGATACTCATCTCAATCAACAGCTGCAGCATCAAGATCGTTCTGCTACTCATGTGGTAACGCTCGGCAGAAGAGTGTGTTTTCTTGTGTCTTTTGCATTGTGTAGATTACTTCTATTGTAACTGCTCTCTCCTGTTCCCTATACAGTTTTGCCTACCCCACCCGCTGGTGCCCTGCCTCTGCCCCCTTGGATCCTGCTCCCTGTGCACTGCCTTCCCAGCTTGGACCTTGCCACACCAACCTTCCCTGGAAGCCTTACCCCAGACCCAGCCACTGCTCCCTCACTGCCCCACTCACCTTGTCATTAAACCCTGCCTTTGAGTTTACCTTCTGTGTGTTTGCTCGTCTCTGTGGTCTGCTCTGGGGTCCTAATATTTCTGGTTGTGACAGAAATCAATAATTATGAAAAACAGTGTTTTGGGGTTTTGTTTACAAGCTGTGATCTATCATTTCTTTTCACTTTAATTTGCTGTGTGTAACAATGAAAAACATGAAACAGAGAGAACAGACAATAAAATCAAACAGAAAAGGGGAGAAAAACAAAGTACTTACAGCAGTAGTAACTGCATGTTAGAGGAAGAAAATAGAGATTCATTCTTTTACTTTGGTACTTTAGTGACCTCTTTATAATATAACATCACCTCTGAACTCACAATGAAGGACTGGAACCACCCCCCCCCCGTTTGTCTCTCTGTCTCTCTGCCTAACACCTTTTAAAGATATAAAATTCTTAGTCAAATGTTGCCTTATTGATAACATTTTATCAACTGTGTTCCCAATAGACATTATGAGTCAGTTTATGTTGTGAGGTAATTTTTTTCTTTTCTCTTTCACACATGTGTTAATTTTAAGGTGATAGATTGTTGTTGTAAACAACTGCTGAAAGCTCAGACATACAGTCAGTCTGTGGATACAACTAGATGGAACTAATAGACAACAGAGACATCTAGTGGTGGAACGTGTTCATTACAGCAGAGTTCAAGCTGCTGTGAGCTCCAATACAAGCCAACTCCATCTGTCATTTGGTTTTTCATCACTTCAGTGATCTCATGTGATGTTTGTGATGTAAGCTGTTAACCTTAAAGAAACAAAAAGAAAGAAAAAAGGTCAATTCATTCAGGCCTTTAACAGACTCACCTTAGGGGGTCCGCGGAGGTACTGCAGGGGGTCGCGAAAGACATTTTAAATATTCCCCTCGCAATCTTTTCCACAAATTGAAATATCTTTAAATACACATTAACATGAATCCAACACACTGTAGTGAACAGATAAATGGAGGCAGAAGACGTCTTTCAGTCAGCCGTGCACACGTTCAGCGACACACAGGAGCTCTTTCAAGCTGGGCTCCGGTTCATTCACAACACCTGTCCCGCCAACGAGGAGGACCCGCCCCCTTCGCTGCTGTGCCAATCACGAGGCCGTACCTTGCACATGAATATATGAACCTGTGTATTACAGACGTCCCAACTCTCCCGGAAGTTCCTGAAGTCTCCCGCATATTGATAGCGCTCCCTGACGCCCGCAAATGAGACACAATCTCCCGGAATCTGGAGTGAGCAAAAGCACGAACTAGAGAGTGACTGCGCGCGTGTATGTGACTATAAATGAAGCGCACGCGCGTGTGTGTGTGTAACTATAAATGCAGCGCGTGTGAGAGCAAAGCGTCCTTATAGCTCTGTGTTGCCGCATCCGGACCAGCACCGATCGGCGATCGCGACCCCCCCTCCCCTCTGAACGGACCCCCCTGAAATGACTGTTTTGCATGTTGGGATGTCTCGTATTATTTGAATATATTACTATTGAATGCACAATAACAAGGTACATTTATGGCACTATAGGACCAGTTAATATAAAACACAATTTTATACAATATAAGAAGGGGTCCCCGCTCCATCTCTCCATCAGTTTGGGGGTCCTCGGCCTGGAAAACGTTGAAGACCCCTGCAATAGAATATAAAGTACTTTAAAGTGCTGATGCAGTTATTGCACGCGCAGTAAACAGTGTTTCTTTCCAGATGTAATCACACAGAAACACAAAGAACCTGTCAAACTGCTGATCGACTCATTTTCTAATTGTGTCAACTGCAGCTGTCAGATAAATGTACTCTGTTACTTTCCACCACTGAAAATAAGACACAAGGAGATTCTTTAAATTTAGGAATTATTTCGTTTTGGAGAAATAAAACTATAATATTTGTATCTGCCTGTATGTGCTTGACTTTGGCCACCAGGGGGCAGCAGAGGAATAGCAGCGCTTTAGAATAAATCCAGATAGATAAAACAGGTGATGGTTTCCTGTGTGACCAAACATTCATTCACACAAAGAGATGACAAACTGTACCTCACTGACAATGTTGATTTTATGTAAAAGGAAGATAATCAGACTGTTTTTCTTCTGATTATTTGATAAACATTTCATCACAACTCAATTATTATCCCTTACATACGCTTCAGGGTCACATTTCAGCCATTTTTGCATTTTAGAGCTGTAAAAAACACTGTACACATATAAGAAAAATACAATAAATACATTAAAATGTAATTTTAAAAAATGGAGTTGTAAATGTTTCTGAATATTGATATTGTTAAATTGTAATAATATATTGTGAATATACTCTGGTTTTAAAAACATTTTAGAGTTTATAAAATCATGAAGGAAAACCCCAGACCAGCAGAGATATCTAATACCTCCAGTGTGTTCTGGGTCTCCTCCCCGCTGGACATACCTGGAACTCCTCTAAAGGGGACATCCAGGAGGATCCTGACCAGGAGCCCAAACCACCTCTGCAGCGGCTCTACTCCTAGCCTCTCCCGGATGTCTGAACTCCTGACCCTTCCTCTAAGGCTGAGCCCAGACAGTCTCCGGAGGACACTCATTTGGGCCGCTTGTATCCACCATCTCATTGTTTGGGTCACTACCCAAAGCTGGTGAGCAGAGGTGAGGGTTGGGACGTAGACTGAATGCTGAACTGAGAGCTTCACCTTCAGGCTCAGCTCTTTCTTCACCAGGACGGTCATCACTGCTGATGCTGCACCCATCCACCTGATGCTGCACCCATCCACCTGATGCTGCACCCATCCACCTGTTGCTGCACCCATCCACCTGTTGTTGCACCCATCCACCTGATGCTGCACTCATCCACCTGATGCTGCACCCATCCTCCTGATGCTGCACCCATCCACCTGTTGCTGCACCCATCCACCTGTTGTTGCACCCATCCACCTGATGCTGCACTCATCCACCTGATCCATCGCTCCATCTTACCCTCAATGTGAAGAAGACCCCCAGATACTTAAACTCCTCCGCCTCCTCCCCAACACTGAGGGGGCAGTACACCTTTTTCCAGCAGAGCACCATGGCCTCAGATTTGGAGGTGCTGACTCTCATCCTGACCGTTTCACCTGTAGAGTCCAACAGAACAACATCAACCACAAAAACCAGAGAAGCAATTCTGAGGTCCCCAGCTGGACTCTCTCTTCCCTGGCTGCATCTTGAGATTCTGTCCATATTTATGCACTATGATAAATTTTATGAAATGACAATTAAAAATAAAGATGAAATAAAAGATTTCTAGATTAGAAAACAATATTAACCACATCTTTTTCAAAGTGCAGTGTCTCTTTTGGTCATATTTCATTCCAGAAACTAAAATGTGTTTAAAAGTATTAAAAACAGATTACATTTATCTCACTTTTATTTTACAGTTAAAAAGGTTTTCAGACTTTAATAAAGGATAAAATTTTTGTTTTTAGGTGTAACATTTCTAAGAGAAGAGAACCCGGATTATTTTTCTACATTTCACTTCCAGATGTTTGTTTTTCACATCGCTCACGATCGAAGAGACGAGTCGACCGTCAGGATGAAACAGAAGAAATTCAGGAGTCGATGCTGCGATGGACAAAAGTTCAGAGAATGAACTGATTCAGACTGTCGCTGTGTGTGTGTGTGTGTGTGTGTGTGTGTGAGAGAGAGAGAGAGAGAGAGAGAGAGAGAGAGAGAGAGAGAGAAAATGTATATAAATCAGAACATTTATAACAGCTACAGTTTCTTCTGATGAACAGTTATAGTGAATTCTTCCAAAGACTGAATAAATAAATTATGACAAATCAAAGTTGGTCTTCATGATCTATCATTTCTTTTCACTTTAATTTGCTGTGTGTAACAATGAAAAGCATTAAACATAGAGAACAGGCAATAAATAAGAACAGAGATTCATTATTTATCTTTAGTGCTGGATCGAGTGGTGTTATTGTGTCTGTCAGGATATCTGATCAGTCGTTTCTATTTTCAATTTAAAAAAATCTTTTTAGTTTTGCATTTTGAAGTTTCTAATTTCATGATGGGAAAAAATAATTAATTCTTGAACATCTTTTTTTATTTTTTCCTTCATTTCCATAATTCATTGTTTGATACAAGACTTTACACCCAGCAGCTGCTCAAACTCCACTCTGACTTTTATTGATGCTGGAAATATTTATTTGATTTATATGTGAGGTTACAGATTAGATCAGAGAGAAAGAAAGAAAGAGATCAACAGATATTCTGTTTGTTCGTTCTGGAGAATTACTGCACAGGACGAATCTTCATGCTGATGGTCTTCAGGGAGTAGTTATAACCCTTCCACGTGGACCACTCCACTCCTATGTAGTTGATGGTGGCATCAGCCCCCCAGCGATAAACTGCGTTGGGGTTTGTATTGTGACAGCCGCCGTGGTACCAGAACGCCCCCAGGTACAGTCTGGCACAGTTTTTGCTGTAGGAGTCCTGGTCTTTGTCGAAGGTGGAGAACTTCTGTCTGCTGTGAGGACTCAGGGAGTCTCCTACAGAAACACAAGAAAACAACAAGTGTATGATCACAACACTGCTGCTAATGACACCATATTATATAATGTTATATAACTATTAACACTACAACTGTCACTACTAATACAGTACTACTGCTATGGCCACCACTTGTACAAATACTTCCAGTACTATTAGTACTGCATCTGCTGCTGCTACTGTAACATAACAACATGCAGTATGTCATGTAGACAAGAACTGTAAAAGGTTGAAGGGATAAAAACACCTGAAACCTGCTGGGGCTCATTTACATTTTCTCTTTAAATATGTTTATAAAAACCAACGCTTCATGTAATTAATAAAACATGAGCAGAACACAGATTTGTTGTTGCTGAGTTGAAAATCTTTGTGAATCTGTCTTTAGCTGAAGGAATCACACAAACAATCCAATATAAGGACAGAAATCCTCAGTGTCTCCATGTGGAAACCAAACATCAGACAAACAGAAGTACTAACTGCTAACAGTAACTGACCTGCTCCTCCATTATTGAATCCAGACACATGCAGTCTGTATCCGTACGTCTCTGATTCGATGGAGAATGAGGAGTAACGAGCAAACACTTTGTTCCCACTGAAGTCCTCCATGTCGACACGAAGCTCAACCTTTTTCCTCCGAGTCAGATGGAAGAGACTCTCCAGGCCTGAAAACACACAAACATGAAGTCACGTCAGAGTTTGTTTGTTTTAATGAACAGAGAGTTTCATGAAGTCACATGACTGTTCTCACCCAGCCAGTACTCTCCAGCAGCGCTACCAAAGCCCTTCTTGTAGTGATCCCAGGGCCTGTAGAAGTTCACCGAGCCGTCCATCCTCCTCTGGAACACCTGGGGGTTATTATGACGGTCAAACAGGAAGTGTTCATACTGAAAACCACTCAGATGTGACTTGATGACTTCTGTTCAAAAACTCACCGTCCAGCCTCCTCCTGCTGAGTCCATGTCACAGTACACCTACACACAAACACACTCATTAGTAAATATGATCCTTTACTAAAACTATATTCAATCAATCAGCAGCTGCCACGTCTTGAGTCTGAAGCACCTTAAAGTGTCACTGACAGCTGCTAGCTGCTCCAACTGACTCCTATTCAACAAGTCTCAACTTCTCTCTAGAAATACTGAGTCAGTCATTGTTTTCAACGAGTCATTCTGGTCTCAATCTCTAAATTCAGGCCCTCTAATAAGTGTGCTGGTGGTCATTTAAAAAAATATTACTTTTAATAAGATGCAACCTCAAAGAAATCTATTAGTGTGTCTCAGAGCCTCCAGTGTTGTTGTTCAGTGGAGGAGAGATACACCAGCTTCAGCAGCATCAGATTGCATCGTAAAGTCCACGTCAGTGAACCCAACTCATAGTAAAACATAAAGCTCGTCTCCAGAGTGTCAGGAGTAGGAATAATATGTCTGTTTCCCAGTCACAGTTTCTGTGTTGACTTCTGTCTGCTGACACTAACAAACAATTTTATAATTTTTAAGGCAAAGTACTGTTTCAAAATGATATAATCCTGTTTGTCAGGTTCATCAATGATGAAGTGATCTGAAGTCTATGTATAGACTGTTAACATTTAGACAATGTTTAGACTCATCCTTACTTCATTGGACTCAGTAGTAGTATTTCCTTGATATGATTGGTCTGAAATGTACCTCCCTCCTTGATTAATCCCTAGTTGATGTGTTTTTAAACAAAGGATTTCAGATAGTTATACTAAAATGAGTTTTTTAAATGCAGAAAAAATGCATATGGAATGTCAAATTCACTTTGTCTAAATGATTAAATAAGGCATGTGCTGATAAAACTATTTGATTCCTATCAAGCTTTGATTTGAAGTGTCATTACTGAGTCAAATGTATGAAATTTGTCCCGTGGAGCCAAAATGGTCCAAAAAGCTTGTTAGCATGCAGAATGCAAACAAAAGCAACATGTGCAGAATGCCAACAATACTCTCCAGTATGCATCTGACCAGTCTACCTCACCTACTGTGTCCCACAATGCAAAGCACTGGAATATCAGAAGAACTGACTGAGTGATGAAGTTATACCATTGGTTGGCCGAATGCCGCCACTTCCTGTATCTGTTTCAAATTAAAAGCAGTTAAATCTTTGGTAAAATCAAGAAGACCACAAGATGCTGCTTGGTAGCAGTGATTACTGAACTGTGAATACAGACACTGATGAGTTTTGATTCAAACAGACTCTAGGACTCTTTCACATGAAAACACTCACACACACCTACATTTCTTTTCTTGCTTGATTTAATACAACTATTGAAAACTGAACTGAGTTGTGGTCCGTCGTAACTCTGACTGGCACCGCTCTTCATTTAAAAGTGTCAGAATTACCAAGTTTATATAAAGTCTGTGTATCCAACCAGTAACAGGACTACCTCCAGTTATATCTGCTGGTTTAGTAGAATCAACTTGAACTGTCTTCACATGGTGATGGACTCATCTTTGAACCAACATCTTCTAACTGTATCCCAGAGAGGATGAAGTGTACCTGGACAGCAGACGTGGCTCCGATGGGATTGATGGTGTACACTCCACTGGGCCGGCTTTTATCATTGTTACGGATGTCACTGCAGTCCAGCGGGAGATACAGACGGTAGCTGCAGGTCAACGCTGGAGCCAGGAGGAGGAGGAAGACTGAAACCAGCTGCAACAGAAACACAACAGCACACATGAAACAGAAGATGTTAAAGAACAGTTCAGTTCATATGAGCAGTGAGAGAGGTTGTCCTCTCTGTAATCATTCCTCCTGTTCATACTGACTATTAAAAGATCTCCTTCAAATGTGCTTCCAGTGTTCAGTGATGAAGGACTGTATCACAGTGAGTCACACAGTCATTTAAAGTAGATGATCAGCTTCTATTGAGCTTCAGCAGTCTGAGTTAGTCATATCAAGTGATATCTGACACATTTACAGTCTGTTTAGCAGTAAATTCCTTCTTAGCGTTTCCTGTTGAGCTGTGGTGGAAGTATAGTAACAAAAAGACTTTGGTACTAAAAACACTGTAACGTTGAAACATAGAAGATGAAGACTTGACTCATTTGGATGCTGAAGCTTCATATTAGCTTCACATCAACTTTTAAATCCATGTTTCCACAGAATGAGGACTGTGGATTTAGTCCTCCATCACTTCCATTGCAAACATTATGAAGGGATCTAATGGTCAGTATGAACAGGAGGAATGATTACACACAGAACAATTGCTTCAGTGTTCATTTAGGCTCCTGACTGCTGGTTTAAAATGCTTTCAAAATTGTGAACCCGTACTTTAAGCAACTATTTCTGCTCATAAATGTCCTTAAAATCAAAATTGAAATGATTATGGATCCCTAGTCAACACATCCTCTAACAAACTGAAATGCCTGATCAGCATGAATTCAGTCAGGTGTATAAAGTCTCAAACTTACCTTCATCGTCAGAGTTCTGCTGAGGTGATGTGAAGAAAATCTTGATATCACTCAGTCTGTATGCTCTGATGTGTCTGAGCTGTATTTATATCCCAAAGATTCTACCTAATCCTACCTAACCACTCCTCATGCCTGAATCTCACCAGTGTGAGCAGGTAGTGGGCGTGTTGTCTGGCAGACAATGGCAGGTGTGCTGTGTGTCTTGTCTCTGGGTTTGTGGGTGGAGACTAAAGAATAGACTTCAGGCTGGCAGAGTTTACAGATCACTGATAATAATTATAACTGATGTTTTAACAATAAAGAATGAAATTAAAAGAGGGGGCCTGGGACTTCCAGATATGCAGTTATATTACTGGGCTGCCCAAGTAAGACCATTGTTCTACTGGTCTGAAGATGAAGAGACCCTCTCCTGGACACAAATAGAAAAACCCATCCTAAATATAAAAGATTTATCGCATATCCCGTATTGTTTTAATAACAAAACTCTAAAGAAATACACAGACAACCCGATTATTATTCACTCAGTTAATATTTGGAGCAAAATTAACCGTTATATAGGGCAAGTCACCTCCTTATCTCCACTTACCCCTATCATGTCTAACCCATCCTTAGATTTTGTGCAGAAGGACCTGGGCTTTAAAGTGTGGGCCCAGAAGAATATCATCAAGATTGACGACCTATATGATGGTAACACTTTAAAGTCATTTCAGCAGTTGAGAGACTCCCACACATTACCAGTCATAGAATTTTACCCAGTTTGGGTCAATATGCATTATTAGGTCAATGTTACTTTGTACCAATTTATTTTACACACAACATGTTCAAGCTTTGGCTATATATTGTCACAAATCTATTGTTTCTTCTAGCAGCAGGGGAGCTATGTAAGGCTGCTCTTTGTAGACCAGCTCTGCATTTAACACCATCCAGACTCTACTTCCTGAAGATCCTCAGGAAGAACCACCTGACACAGGAACTGCTTGTGTCCGTCTACCGCTGCTCCATAGAGAGCGTACTGATCTACTGCATCTGTGTGTGGTTTGCCAGCTGCACAGTAGCAGACAGGAAAAGTCTCCAGAGGGTCGTCACCACCGCCCAGGTTTGCCCTCTCCCCTCTCTGGAAGATCTCTACAGCTCCCACTGTCTCAAAAAAAACCCACAGCATCCTCAAGGACCCATACCACCTGTGACACAATCTGTTTGACTTGCTGCCCTCAGGCAGATGTTATAGGTCAATAAAAACACAGACAAACAGATTGAAAAACTGTTTTTATGCAGTTTGGTTCGTTTTCGTTGGTGTGAAAGCATCAATCACACTCGGGTGCGCACTAAATCAAGCGGACCGAGACCTCCAAAAAAAGGTGGTCTCGGTCCACTTGACTCTGCACCAAATGCCGACCTACCGGAAGATGAGGGAACATCAATCTGTTACTTTTACTGTTAATTTTAACTATCTAACAATGACAGGGACGACTACCCTTCCAGTCTGAATACAAGGACTTCAATAGGGAAAAATCTATGGATTGACCATTCGCACTCCAGAGCAAAACACAGGACTGTTTTTTTTTGGATGAACTTATTGTCAGCAGTCAACAGGACAACATCATTTGTTTGTACTTTCCAAAACTGTTTCAAATCACTGTTCAAAATAATAGTGTTAATAATGCCACAACACTGTGGGTAAGGTCACTTTGGCAGTCATTCATTTTATTATGTCTCCAGGAAGAAGATTACCAGGTGACGGTAAGGCTGACATTTCTGTATCCTCATTCGCATGCATCAGTGTTGTTTTGTATGAATCATTGCCAACACTGTCTGTGCCAGCATCTGTACTTCAATAACAAGAATAGTGAGAAACCCTGAATGTGTGAAACTCCACAGGTTAGTATAACTCATATGAACCAAGACAACAGGACAAAGTGAAGCTATTGTAAACAAGGCTGGTATATGCTTCTATACTTCAGAAATAAGTGTGGAAAAAGTTATTATCATTATTATTATTATTATTATCATAAAGCAAAAATATGGTTTATGATGCAGCTAGTAAATTTGTGAGGTAAACGAGGTGAATCAAAAAGGATTGTGAAGGATTGTTAAGACTGATGTTTCTGATGTCTGATTAAAGACAGAAACTGCTGTCAAAACATGAATGAGGATGTAATTAGAAAAAAATAATTCTGTTTGTTTGTGTCTGGCAGTAAATCAAGAATGTGTTTGTACTACATTCTGATGGTAAGTGGGGAAAACAAGCTCAGTGTGTGACATTATTAGTTTCCTTGTACCTGTTGGGTGTTGTGTTGCAGACACCTTAAACTCTGCTTCATCGGTCCTGTGTGTGTGCAGGCTGCTGTTTCCTCATTAAATCACTGATGAAAAATGACTCGTATTCACTCATATCAAAGTACAAATGTTTGCTGAGGCTTTCCTTCTTAATCTTAAAATAATGATTAGGTTAAATACCCTGCAGTTGGTACCAGAGTTTACGCTAGACTGTTTTTATGGCCGGTAATATTCCAGAATTCGGGCCGTACAGAACAACAACATATGTTTAATACAGCACAGAGCTCCCTAAGGTCACATGGTTAAAAAAAAAAACTCAATGCGCATCTGTGCACACGGATTACCTGCATGACTGTAGTGACCTCAGTTGGTTTAGCTTTGATTCAACACATTCATTTTATTAAAAAGTTATTAAAAGAATGAATTCTAAATTGACCTTTTGAACTGAGCATAGACTACAACGATAAAATAAAACAAATAGCCGCAATGTTATTAATTAAGTCTCCGTGTGCGCTGTGATTGGTCAGAGGAGCTCTGTACAAGCAGCTGCTGTGAGCGAGGACAGAGACTTGGATGAGGTGAGGACATTTATATTAGTTTGATAAAGTTAAATGTGAAGTAGGTTTGCTGTTGGCTTCCTGACTTACTTTAAAAAAGACAAGAGATAGAAAGTCAGAGAGCGAGAGAGCGGTGGTCTAGTGAGAATGAATGACAAAGACAGAGAGAGAGAGAGAGAGAGAGAGAGAGAGAGAGAGAGAGGAGATTAATCAAAAAGGCTTGTGAAGGATTGTTAAGACTGATGTTTCTGATGTCTGATTCAAGACAGAAACTGCTGTCAAAACAGGAATGAGGATGTAATTAGAAAAAACAATAATTCTGTTTGTGTCTGGCAGTTAATCAAGAATGTATTTGTACTACATCCTGATGGTAAGTGTTCCCCACAAACAATGCGACGCAACGAGGAGGTAAACATGGGAGCTGAGGTGGTTGCTGTATTTCAGGTTTGTGTGTTTGTGTACTTGGCAGTGGGTACTTTTTTCCGGCGGTGGATGCTTTCTACTACTATTCTTCTTCTGTTGGGTTTTAAAAATGCAGCTTATTTTGACACTTTCTGTTGATGTCACTTCCCACTTTGAGTACACCTAATCAGGACCGAGTCAACCCCACCCAGGAGTTTTTCGAAAGCACAATATGTAATTTGTGCCATTAGCTGTTTGACACAAGACTTTACACCCAGCAGCTGCTCACACACACACTCCACTCTGACTTTTATTGATGCTGGAAATCTTTATTTGATTTATATGTGAGGTTACAGATTAGATCAGAGAGAAAGAAAGAAAGAGATCAACAGATATTCTGTTTGTTCGTTCTGGAGAATTACTGCACAGGACGAATCTTCATGCTGATGGTCTTCAGGGAGTAGTTAACACCCTTCCAGCGGTGCCACTCCACTCCAACAGCATCGATAGTGGCATCAGCCCCCCAGCGATAAACCCCGTTAGGGTTTGAATCGTGACAGTTGTCGTACCAGAACGCCCCCAGGTACAGTCTGGCACAGTTTCTGCTGACGGGGTCCTGGTCTTTGTCGAAGGTGGAGAACTTCTGTCCGTTGTGATAACTCAGGGAGTCTCCTACAGAACACAAGAAAACAAGAAGTGTATGATCACATGTTACAACCCAGCTCGTTGAAGGAAATGTAACATAAAAAACAGATGTTAAAGGTTTAAACAAAATTATTTATTAACCAAAGATTTACAAGAAACAAGAGAGCTAACAACAAAACAGAAAGGAAATCTACCAAACCTCTATGAACAGTCTCTATAAAAATACAAAAGGTGAGCAGGACCCCTACTCCTAGTGAGCTAGTACAAAATAAAGAGCTAATGATGGTGTGTGTCAGTAAACTAAGCTTGGCCAACAGGTGACAATTCACGGTATCAAAACCTAGCAGCCCTGAGTGTCGGGCCGCAGAGCATTTAAAAGCTCATGCTCTAATTGGAGCTAGGGATTGGAGCAGTTCCACCGACGCCGCACCAATCAGGAACACGAGTTGGAGCTGGAGGAATGGGAGGAGTCAGGACCGGAGATTGGCTAGGCTGGAAAGGAAGAAACTAAACAAAAATAAGAACACAGAGAGAGCCCAAACACACCCAATACACACTTCTAGAGGGCCGTGACATCACAACACTGCTGCTAATGACACCATATTATCTAATGTTATATAACTATTAACACTACTACTGTCACTACTAATACAGTACTACTGCTATGGCCACCACTTGTACAAATACTTCCAGTACTACTAGTACTGCATCTGCTGCTGCTACTGTAACATAACAACATGCAGTATGTCATGTAGACAAGAACTGTAAAAGGTTGAAGGGATAAAAACACCAGAAACCTGCTGGGGCTCATTTACATTTGTCCTTTAAATGTGTTTATAAAAACCAACTTCATGTAATTAATAAAACATGAGCAGAACACAGATTTGTTGTTACTGAGTTGAAAATCTTTGTGAATCTGTCTTTAGCTGAAGGAATCACACAAATAATCCAATATAAGGACAGAAATCGTCAGTGTCTCCATGTGGAAACCAAACATCAGACAAACAGAAGTACTAACTGCTAACAGTAACTGACCTGCTCCTCCATCAGTGAATCCAGACACATGCAGTCTGTATCCGTGGGACTCTGGGTCGATGGAGAACGAGGAGTAACGAGCAAACACTTTGTTCCCACTGAAGTCCTCCATGTCGACCAGCAGCTCGACCTTTTTCCTCCGAGTCAGATGGAAGAGACGCTCCAGGCCTGAAAACACACAAACATGAAGTCACGTCAGAGTTTGTTTGTTTTAATGAACAGAGAGTTTCATGAAGTCACATGACTGTTCTCACCCAGCCAGTACTCTCCAGCAGCGCTACCAAAGCCCTTCTTGTAGTGATCCCAGGGCCTGTAGAAGTTCACCGAGCCGTCCATCCTCCTCTGGAACACCTGGGGGTTATTATGACGGTCAAACAGGAAGTGTTCATACTGAAAACCACTCAGCTGTGACTTGATGACTTCTGTTCAAAAACTCACCGTCCAGCCTCCTCCATCTGAGTCCATGTCACAGTACACCTACACACAAACACACTCATTAGTAAATATGATCCTTTACTAAAACCATATTCAACCAATCAGCAGCTGCCACGTCTTGAGTCTGAAGCACCTTAAAGTGTCACTGACAGCTGCTAGCTGCTCCAACTGACTCCTATTCAACAAGTCTCAACTTCTCTCTAGAAATACTGAGTCAGTCATTGTTTTCAATGAGTCATTCTGGTCTCAATCTCTAAATTCAGGTCCTCTAATAAGTGTGCTGGTGGTTATTTTGGAAATTATTGCCCCATTAAATGACCAGTGTGTAAGATTAAGGGGACGTATTGTCAGACATTGATTATAATATTCATAATAATGTTTTTATTAGTGTATCAAAACCTGAAAATAAGAATTGTCGTGATGTTAGCATAGAATGAACCTCTATATCTACAGAGGTCCTCTTCCACAGAGCCTACCATGTTTCTACAGGAGCCCAGAACAGACAAACCAAACACTGGATTGTTATGACCTGACTCAAGTGGCCACAACAAAAGGGAGACACACCATGTTAAAAAACGACAGATTCAAAATCTTGTTATTATCCATTGTGTTAAATCTTCATCTGAAACCCTAACCCAAATAAATGTAGTGGAGTAGAAAGAACAATATTTCCCTCTGACATTTAGAAAGTAGCATCACATGGAAATACTACAGTAAAGTACAAGTACCTCAAACTGTACTACAGTAAAGTACTAGTACCTCTAAACTGTACTTAAGTACAGTACTTGAGTAAATGTACTGAGTAACTTTCCACCACTGTGTGACAGTGTGAGGGTTCATGTGTAGTTTGTGTCCTGCTGAAAGCTCAGACATACAGTCAGTCTGTGGATACAACTAGATGGAACTAATAGACAACAGAGACATCTAGTGGTGGAACATGTTCATTTCAACAGAGCCTCCAGTTATATCTGCTGGTTTAGTAGAATCCAACTGAACTGTCTTCACATGGTGATGGACTCATCTTTGAACCAACATCTTCTAACTGTGTCCCAGAGAGGATGAAGTGTACCTGGACAGCAGACGTGGCTCCGATGGGATAGATGGTGTACACTCCACTGAGTTGGCTGTTGTCATTGTTATGGATGTCACTGCAGTCCAGCGGGAGGACGAGAGGTAAGCAGCAGGTCAACGCTGGAGCCAGGAGGAGGAGGAAGACTGAAACCAGCTGCAACAGAAACACAGCAGCTCACACAAAATAAACTAAAACTAAACTCAAAAGAAGATTCACGTCCAATTTTGTTGAAACAACTGACTGTAATTTGGGATTTTTGGGATTTTTAAAACAGAATCACAGAGTGAAATTTTAAAGGTGCAGAGAAAATACAGAAAATTAAGTTGTAGAAACTCTTTTATCACCACAGACATTTGTTCATATTAATTCAGTCAGATGTATAAAGTCACAAACTTACCTTCATCATCAGAGTTCTGCTGAGAGGATCTGATGAAAATCTTGATGTCAGTCAGTCTGGATGCTCTGATGTGTCTGAACTGTATTTATATCACAAATATTAATAAATGACTGAACAGCTGCTGCTTCACACTGATAAAACTATTTTCTGAACTAGTGGAAACATGATGTCTTTGAGTGTGTGTGTTCCTGTTAACATGACTTGTGTGTGTGTTCCCAAACCTGACATCCACCTACATTGTGGGGACTCTGCTCCATTACTGGGACAAAAGAGACTCTTCTCACAATGTTAACTGTTTACCACGAGGTTAAGATCTGTAGGGTTAAGGTTAGCATTAGGCATTAGGTCATTAGGTCAGACCTGGCTGAAAGTAGTCCACCAGTTCATCTCCTCTGACACCAACATATTCCATGGCTGTGTCTCAAATGGCGCACTTGCACACTTCAAGCACTATGTTTTAGGGCATAGTGCGTTCACACTGAAGAACGAGCGAAAACTCAGTGCTCTGAAAGTACCCGGATGGTGCACTCATAACGGACAAAAAATCCAGTGTGAGATGATGGACACTACTCACACTAAACGGACGCCATTTTGCCTACGTAGCGGAAGGGGAGGGACTTTTTGCCCAGTTTTCAGATGTCAATAATGTCAATATTTTCGCGGGTCGGAGAATCGCGATCAAATGTTAGCCCGTCACTTCCGCTAAGTGCTAAACGCCAGTGCTCCATTTGAGACAATACTTACCCACGACAGTGTGCACTACAGAGGTAAGTGCTCAGTGCGCACTCTGCACTACATTCTGGTGCACTCACGTAAGTGCTCCATTTGAGACACAGTCCCTGTCTTCTTAGCTGTGGATTCCTGTGCTTTAGAGACCCTTACCTGGTCAACATGTCAGTCTACCTGTCCCCAACTGAACTATTGTGTGTGTGAGCGTATTCACCTCGCTCCACTCATCCACTGGTCGGTTTGGCTTCCCCAGTCTGAGCCCTCTGACTCTTCCCAAGCCCACAGACACTCTTTACCTGAACATTGCACTGAACATTGTTGCTACTCATCTGTTTGCCTCTGAACCTTGTTTTTACTATTATTGTTTTTATTGCTTGTGTATTTATTAATTATTGTTTTTTATTCTTTTCATTTATGCTTTTTTACTGTCTGCTTTACTGCTGCAATATTGTACATTTCCCCATCATGGGACTAATAAAGGAATTTATTATCTTATCTTAACCTGCTGAAGCTGACATTTAAAGTCATTACCAACTAATCCTGTTATCTGGTGTACTGAATTTGGGTCCAACACACACCTGTTACAGTGAGGGTTCCCAACTCCTCACTGATCATCTAAACACCTTGAAGAGAGAGGATCAGATGAGGAACCCTCCATCTCCTGCATGGTCACTAAACCAGATCACTGACCAAAACCACATTTTATCCTTCAAACTAGAAGATAAAGCAAGATAGAAAGACCGATTCATACCCCAGTGTGAATGGATGATACCTCTTGGATAAACCTTCACCATTGGCTTTCATAACTCACCTTTGAGAGCCAATCACACACAGAGATTAGCTGTCATTGACTCTAATCTTATTGTGAACTCTGACTTTTAGGACATAAATGATTTACTAAACAACTGTTCAAAGGGCAAACAACAATAAGTAACAGGACAAATATTTATCAGAACACACACAATAAATTAGTTTCTTATCTGAGACTCTGTGGTTCCTGGTTGCTGACTGTTTTTCTTGTCTTTCTTTCTACAGTGCCAGTTGAAAGCTTGCATTGTGGTAGTGTGAAGATGTGATTTAGAACAATAGGAAACCTCAAAATATTGAGTCATGAGTTAAGGATCAAGACTAAGGGAGCATAAACCAGGAGCTCTCCTCCAATGTAAACTTTTGAAATCCTAACCGGCCAACTCATAATTACAAGCTCCAGACTCCAGCTTCTCATCTCTGGACATCAGACTCCATCGTCTGTGAGAAGCAGCCCCAGTGAACAAGCAAGTTAACTGCAAAACCTTCATCAACTTGCTTAAACTTGGTCTTTCATAATTTGTAACTTCAATCAGCAATTCAGGACAAAGCTGCTGTACCTTTAATTTGACTCGCAGCTTCTCAGGTGACACTCATCTCAAATTTTTATCTGATCTCTACAACTACACAACAGATAATGCATGTTTATCATTCACTAGCCATAACCTAGGAACCTCTCAAATGTATAATTAAGATTAATAACATTCATAATTCAAACTGAACTCTTGTTTGGACAGCATTGAACACTGTCTCCTTATTATACCTACTCTAATATCAGTAATGTTTCTGGATGAATGATTTTCAACAATAACTCGTAATTCTATCAAAAAACTATTTGAGAGGACAAATTCTTACAACCTGAATGTCTCGTGTAGACACAGTGAAACTATGTTAAGTGTCTACTATGTTTTACTGTCATGTAAGTTGGTGTTAGCTTCTCTGTCCTCTCCTCTGCTTCATTAGTTGGTAATGTGTATTAAAATCTAGCAAATTCCTGTAAACTTAGCTACTGGCTCAAACTCTCAGGAGTGCCTGATAGTGACTGTAAATATCTGTGTTCTTCATTCTTTATAAACTTCACTCTGTATTTTAATGTCAGGAATATTATTTATTTTACTGACATTTTTGATTTCTTTCAACCAGTAAGTATATTGATGAATACTGTATTTGTATTACTTTCTTCTTCTCTTTCCTTCATTCATCAAATCAGTCAACAAAGCAACATAACACATCACTATAACTACCATCTCTACTGTTATCAGATCATTTAAACACACATACACACAAACATGATGAAAACTGTTGGTTACGTTACCTTTAGATGCTGAAAATAATCTGAATCAAGCCGATGAGTGAGGGTGAAATTAATCTGCAGCTTCAACCAGGAAACCAACCAGGAGACGAATGAACAAGTTACTCACAGCCGGAGGTTTATAAGGTCTGCTGAGTCACAAACAATCTCAATTGTATGTACAGTAATGATCTTTAACCTGGAACAAAAGTCAAATATTAATAGGCAGTATAAATGTTTATCAGTTGGATCATAAAGTATGATGTGTTGTTGCTTTTATTCCAACAAGGAAATAAAAAGTGCTGTTGTAGGCTAAAGATCAATCCCATCCCTGCATCTGGTAGGTTGCACACAGTGTGTTTTTAAATAAATATTCTAATGATAATAGTCCACAATTGTGTGACAATGCATTGATTTTAATCATATAATATCACATTTGCTTGGGGGAGGATCCACAAACCCTCCAACTAAAGCTTCTATGGACCTTTGACCTTGTTATTGTATTTGACTGCTGCAGCTCTAATTATTTTATCAACTGGATACCATCATAAAACATCAACAATCTTATCATGTCAGCAAAATGGTGCACAACAAGAAACACTGCAGCCAGTATTCTATTAAATATCTCAGCTATGGATACATATCCTTCTGGTTTTGTTTTTGTTTTTCACATCACTCGTGGTCGAAGACACGAGTAAACTGTCAGGATGAAACATGAAACAGAAGAAATTCAGGAGTCGATGCTACGATGGACAAAAGTTCAGAGCTTTCGTGTGTGTGTGTGTGTGTGTGTGTGTGTAAGTTAGAATATCTATAATTTAACAGCTATAGTTTCTTCTGATAAAAAGTTATATTATAAGCCCCAGCTGTGACCTCCTGAGTTTCCTTGTCTGTCTTGTCTCCTCCCCTTGTGCTCCTCCCCTGTTTGTCTGTGTTTCCATTGGCAGAGGCAGGGCTCAGTGGTGGAGGTTTGGCACACCTGATACTCACCTCAATCAACAGCTGCAGCATCAAGATCGTTCTGCTACTCATGTGATAACACTCGGCAGAAGAGCGTGTTTTCTTGGTGTCTTTTGCATTGTGTAATTACTTCTATTGTAACCACTCTCTCCTGTTCCCTAAACAGTTTTGCTTACCCCACCTGCTGGTGTCCTGCCTCTGCCCCTTGGATCCTGCTCCCTATGCACTGCCTTCCCAGTTTGGACCTTGCCACACCAACCTTCCCTGGAAGCCTTACCCCAGACCCAGCCACTGCTCCCTCACTGCCCCACTCACCTTGTCATTAAACCCTGCCTTTGAGTTTACCTTCTGTGTGTTTGATCATCTTTGTGGTCTGCTCTGGGGTCCTAATATTTCTGGTTGTGACAGAAATCAATAATTATGAAAAACAGTGTTTTGGGGTTTGTTTTTTTTACAAGCTGTGATCTATCATTACTTTTCACTTTAATTTGCTGTGTGTAACAATGAAAAACATTAAACAGAGAGAACAGACAATAAAATCAAACAGAAAAGGGGAGAAAAACAAAGTACTTACAGCAGTAGTAACTGCATGTTAGAGGAAGAAAATAGAGATTCATTCTTTTACTTTAGTGCTTTAGTGACCTCTTTATAATATAACATCACCTCTGAACTCATGATGAACTAGAACCAACCCCCCCCTCTCTCTCTCTGTCTCTCTGCATAACACATTTTCAAGATATAAAATTTTTATTGTCAAATTTTGCCTTATTGATAACATTTTATCAACTGTGTTCCCAATAGACATTATGAGTCAATTTATGTTGTCAGGTAATTTTTTTCTTTTCTTTTTCACACAACATGTGTTAATTTTAAGGTGACAGATTGTTGTTGTAAACAACTGCTGAAAGCTCAGACATACAGTCAGTCTGTGGATACAACTAGATGGAACTAATAGACAACAGAGACATCTAGTGGTGGAACGTGTTCATTACAGCAGAGTTCAAGCTGCTGTGAGCTCCAATACAAGTCAACTCCATCTGTCATTTGGTTTTTCATCACTTCAGTGATCTCATGTGATGTTTGTGATGTAAGCTGTTAACCTTAAAAAAACAAAAAGAAAGAAAAAAGGTCAATTCATTCAGGCCTTGAACTCACCTTAGGGGGTCCGCGGAGGTACTGCAGGGGGGTCGCGAAAGACATTTTTAAAATATTCCCCTCGCAATCTTTTCCACAAATTGAAATGTCTTTAAATACACATTAACATGAATCCAACACACTGTAGTGAACAGATAAATGGAGGCAGAAGACGTCTTTCAGTCAGCAGTGCACACATTCAGCGACACACAGGAGCTCTTTCAAGCTGGGCTCCGGTTCATTCACAACACCTGTCCCGCCAACGAGGAGGACCCGCCCCCATCGCTGCTGTGCCAATCACGAGGCCGTACCTTGCACATGAATATATGAACCTGTGTAACCCAACTCTCCCGGAAGTTCCTGCAGTCTCCCGCATATTGATAGTGGCTCCCTGACGGCCGCAAATGAGACACAATCTCCCGGAATCTGGAGCGAGCAAGAGCGCGAACTAGAGAGTGACTGCGCGCGTGTGTGTGCATGTGTGTGTGTGTGTAACTATAAATGCAGCGAGTGTGAGAGCAAAGCGTCCTTATAGCTCTGTGTTGCCGCACCCGGACCAGCAACGATCGCGACCCCCCCTCCCCTCTGAACGGACTTCCCTGAAATGACTGTTTTGCAGGTTGGGATGTCTCGTATTATTTGAATATATTACTATTGAATGCACAATAACAAGGTACATTTATGGCACTATAGGACCAGTTTAATATAAAACACAATTTCATACAATATAAGTAGGGGTCCCCGCTCCATCTCTTCATCAGTTTGGGGGTCCTCGGCCTGGAAAACGTTGAAGACCCCTGCAATAGAATATAAAGTACTTTAAAGTGTTGATGCAGTTATTGCACGCGCAGTAAACAGTGTTTCTTTCCAGATGTAATCACACAGAAACACAACTGCAGCTGTCAGATAAATGTACTCTGTTACTTTCCACCACTGAAAATAAGACACAAGGAGATTCTTTAAGTTTAGGAAATAAAACTATATTTGTATCTGACTGTATGTGCTTCTTCACTTTGGCCACCAGGGGGCAGCAGAGGAATAGCAGCGCTTTAGCATAAATCCAGATAGATAAAACAGGTGATGGTTTCAAGTGTGACCAAACATTCATTCACACAAAGAGATGACAAACTGTACCTCACTGACAATGTTGATTTTATGTGCAAGGAAGATAATCAGACTGTTTTTCTTCTGATTATTTGATAAACATTTCATCACAACTCAATTATTAACCCTTACATACGCTTCAGGGTCACATTTGAGCCATTTTTGCATTTTAGAGCTATAAAAAAACACTGTACACATATAAGAAAAATACAATAAATACATTAAAATATAATTTAAAAAATAGAGTTGTAAATGTTTCTGAATATTGATATTGTTAAATTGTAATAATTAATTATGAATATACTCTGGTTTTAAAAAGATTTTAGAGTTTATAAAATCATGAAGGAAAACACATTTTTGGTGATAATTTAGGAAAAAAAAGATTTGTGAATAAAAATATTTTATATAATAATGATAATTTAATTTAAAGTTGATCTTTCCACTCATCATGTATTTGGACATTTTTAACAGGTTGTTTTAAATGTTCTTTAATGATGACGTCACGCAAAGAGTGACACAGCCCTGCCCACGTCATGACGGACGTCTGCGGCGTCAAATCCAAGCTCCAAGTTGCCCTAGCAACTCCACGGATGGACCAAACAGAGGGAAGCCATCTCTCCTCCCCTCCTCCCCCACATCAACCAGCTGACACCACCGCCGATGGAGCAGGGAGGCGGAGGAGGGATGGCCAGAGATCCCACAACTCTTCCCTCTCACTCCGGACTCCACGAACCGAGCTGAGGTGATGACACAGAACACTTGTAGCTCCCTGGGCACAATCTGAGCCACATATTTCACACCTGACAACATTATCCTTTACTTTCTGGAAGTTTTTAAACCACGCTGGACTCTTGTGTCAATCTGTTTTCTGCCTCTTCTCCGGGTCTCAGACTGGGCAGTGAAACTCAAGCTCCTTCTCTCCAGCTACGCTCATCAACTCCTCCTGGAGGATCCCAAGCTGTTCCCAGACCAGCAGAGATATCTAATCCCTCCAGTGTGTTCTGGGTCTCCTCCCAGTTGGACATACCTGGAATTCCTCTAAAGGGGCCCAAACCACCTCAGCTGGCTCCTTTCCATGTGAAGGAGCAGCGGCTCTACTCCTAGCCTCTCCCGGATCTCTGAACTCCTGACCCTATCTCTAAGGCTGAGCCCAGACAGTCTCCGGAGGACACTCATTTGGGCCGCTTGTATCCACTATCTCATTGTTTGGGTCACTACCCAAAGCTGGTGAGCATAGGTGAGGGTTGGGACGTAGACTGACTGCTAAACTGAGAGCTTCACCTTCAGGCTCAGCTCTTTCTTCACCAGGACGGTCATCACTGCTGATGCTGCACCCAGGGCCGGCCCGTGGCATAGGCAGTATAGGCAAATGCTAAGGGCGCCGTCCATCCAGGGGGCGCCACAAATGGGGGAAGAAAAAAAAAAATGTAACTTCCACTATTCTTAAAACTACTTGGTATCATGTCTTAATATGAAGATAATAAGCCCACATTAATTTAACTGCATAGCAAAGCCTGTTAAATAGGAATACTAATAATAATAATGATGACACGTTACTTTCCTAAGGCGCCCCCCCCACTGATTAGACTGTACCTGCTACCTGGGGGAGGATGGTCGTTTTTTAACGTGACCCCAAGGCAAGCTCGACAACAACATGTCATAACGTCCCAAACTGTATGGTGCCCAGGGGAGGAAAAAAAGAAAAGAAGAGGAGGAAAAACGAGACAAAGACAGAGGTAACGTTACAATAAAGATAATGTCATGACATTATTTGTGTGTTGCAGAACGACGATAACGTCGTTAACCATTAGCATAACATGGTTTGTTGTTAAACTGTTAGTTTTAACGCCAGTTAATGTTATGGAAGAGCCTAAGTTGGAAAATAGTAATGTAACTACTCCCACCTTACTTCCCAGCAAGCACATTTTGGTTGAAAAGACGTCTAAAAGACGTCTATGGTAACCGGTGAAAAGACGTTGAAAATTGGTTGAAAAGTGAAAGTTTTTTTACCGGCTATATGGAGACGTTTATTCAACTTTCACATAGAAAACATATTCACCGGGAATTGCTGTATAGAAAATTCCCAGCTTATTTAGTGTGCAGACATAGCCTATACTATAGTTTCATATTTATGATATTTTATTCAACATTAAATGCTTTGAAATTACGTTTTGTTTAGACGTCATTTCACCTCCTCTCATTTATAGAAAACACGTCAAAATAATCAATAGAGCTACAACTGAGGTAATTATCAACCGACATCAAACAAATGTGTGTTTTGTGACACGTTGATGTTGTAACCGTTTTCAGACGATTGAAAAGACGTTCAGACCTCATATCAACCTGTTTTTAACCGGAAATCAAACGTTGAAATTAGGGTTTGTGCTCCCTGGGTTTCCTCAGGGTAATGTGTAAATATTAGATCTATTCAGCATTTTTATTAACATCTGGTTAGCTAAGGTTTTCTTAGCTTGTAATAGTCAATCAAAATGCTATTCCTTTTCCACCCTTTTATTATAGTTGTAAGCCTAGCTGTATGTTGTGTTACAGTTCATATTGTCTAAAGTGTGTTTATAGTGATAAACTTTACATCAGTGTTAAAGTGCACATCATTCATGTTATAGCATAACTTAACATTCCCACATTCTATATTATACTGCAGTTTACTACTTCTTTGCATTCTGCTAATCAGTATTTTGTTGTAATGACAATAAAATTGAATCTTATATAATGTGCATATCAGAAAAAGTACATTGTATATTATACATGTACAGTATAGTCTAACATCATGCATGTGTCTCTTAGATTTTTCATTTATATTATTTCATTTCATTTTATTCTTGAAATCATATTAGCCTATGTATCATATCATATTTATTATTAGACTGGTGTCACATACTCCCCTTCTCTCTTCAGATGCGCTGTTGAGGTTTCTCAGTCCCACTCCTGCAAATCTTGGGCCACCTACAGCATCAAGCACTCCTCCTGTTGCCTCCACCTCAGCAGCACCACCCAGAAGTGATGCAGCAGCATGTCACTTGTTTACACTTTTTATTTTGTGGGTATTTAAATCTTATACTTTATGTAAGCTATTTATATTATATTTCATATATTCATATCATATTTTTTTGTATTTCTTTCTAATTTGTTCTAAGTATTTTGATTGGGCAATTTCTTTCTTTAAATAAAAGAATGTCCAAGATAAAGCTATTCAGTTTCTTGTGAGTATGTACACCAGCAGTGGAATTTAAAGGGGGGCGCCACCTAAAATCTTGCCTAGGGCGCCACATTGGTTAGGGCCGGGTCTGGCTGCACCCATCCACCTGATGCTGCACCCATCCACCTGATGCTGCACCCAACCACCCGATGCTGCACCCATCCATCCGATGCTGCACCCATCCATCCGATGCTGCACCCATCCATCCGATGCTGCACCCATCCATCTGATGCTGCACCCATCCACCTGTCAACATAACGCTCCATCTTACCCTCAATGTGAAGAAGACCCCCAGATACTTAAAGTTCTTTGTGTGAGGTAGCACCCCCCCCCCCCCCCCAACCCTGAGGGGGCAGTACACCTTTTTCCAGACTTGGAGGTGCTGACTCTGATCCTGACCGTTTCACATGTAGAGTTCAACAGAACAACATCAACCACAAAAACCAGAGAAGCAATTCTGAGGTCCCCAGCTGGACTCTCTCTTCCCTGGCTGCATCTTGAGATTCTGTCCATATTTATGCACCAAGATAAATTTTATGAAATGACAATTAAATATAAAGATGAAATAAAAGATTTCTAGATTAGAAAACAATATTAACCACATCTTTTTCAAAGTGCTTTTGGTCAGATTTCATTCCAGAAACTAAAATCTGTTTAAAAGTATTAAAAACAACTTACATTTATCTCACTTTTATTTTACAGTTAAAAAGGTTTTCAGACTTTAATAAAGGATAAAATTTTTGTTTTTAGGTGTAACATTTCTAAGAGAAGAGAACCTGGATTATTTTTCTACATTTCACTTCCAGATGTTTGTTTTTCACATCGCTCGCAATCGAAGAGACGAGTCGACCGTCAGGATGAAACAGAAGAAATTCAGGAGTTGATGCTGCGATGGACAAAAGTTCAGAGAATGAACTGATTCAGACTGTCGCTGTGTGTGTGTGTGTGTGTGAGAGAGAGAAAATGTATATAAATCAGAACATTTATAACAGCTACAGTTTCTTCTGATGAACAGTTAGTGAATTCTTCCGAAGACTGAATAAATAAATGATGACAAATCAAAGTTGGTCTTCATGATCTATCATTTCTTTTTACTTTAATTTGCTGTGTGTAACAATGAAAAGCATTAAACTTAGAGAAAGGATATCTGATCAGTCGTTTCTATTTTCAATTTAAAAAAATCTTTTTAGTTTTGCATTCTGAAGTTTCTAATTTCATGGTGGGAAAAAAATAATTAATTCTTTAACATCTTTTTTTATTTTTTCCTTCATAATTTTATTCTTATAAGAGTTCACAAAAAAATATATCAGCAGCTTTTTCTCATTAGTTTAAAATACTTAAAATCCTACTCGAAAGCACAATATGTAATTTCTGCATTTAACTGTTTGACACAAGACTTTACACCCAGCAACTGCTCACACACACACTCCACTCTGACTTTTATTCATGCTGGAAATCTTTATTCGATTTATATGTGAGGTTACAGATTAGATCAGAGAGAAAGAAAGAAAGAGATCAACAGATATTCTGTTTGTTCGTTCTGGAGAATCACTGCACAGGACGAATCTTCATGCTGAAGGTCTTCAGGGAGTAGTTATGACCCTTCCAGTGTTTCCACTCCACTCCTACATATTTGATAGTGGCATCAGCCCCCCAGCGATAAACGCCGTTGGGGTTTGTATAGACACAGGCGTTGTACCAGAACGCCCCCAGCCTGAGTCTGGCACAGTTACGGCTGCTGTGAGAGTCCTGGTCTTTGTCGAAGGTGGAGAACTTCTGTCCGTTGTGATAACTCAGGGAGTCTCCTACAGAAACACAAGAAACAACAAGTGTATGATCACAACACTGCTGCTAATGACACCATATTATATAATGTTATATAACTATTAACACTACAACTGTCACTACTAATACAGTACTACTGCTATGGCCACCACTTGTACAAATACTTCCAGTACTACTAGTACTGCATCTGCTGCTGCTACTGTAACATAACAACATACAGTATGTCATGTAGACAAGAACTGTAAAAGGTTGAAGGGATAAAAACACCTGAAACCTGCTGGGGCTAATTCACATTTTTCCTTTACATGTGTTTATAAAAACCAAAGCTTCATGTAATTAATAAAACATGAGCAGAACACAGATTTGTTGTTACTGAGCTGAAAATCTTTGTGAATCTGTCTTTAGCTGAAGGAATCACACAAATAATCCAATATAAGGACAGAAATCCTCAGTGTCTCCATGTGGAAACCAAACATCAGACAAACAGAAGTACTAACTGCTAACAGTAACTGACCTGCTCCTCCATTATTGAATCCAGACACATGCAGTTTGTATCCGTACGTCTCTGATTCGATGGAGAACGAGGAGTAACGAGCAAACACTTTGTTCCCACTGAAGTCCTCCATGTCGACACGAAGCTCGACCTTTTTCCTCCGAGTCAGATGGAAGAGACTCTCCAGGCCTGAAAACACACAAACATGAAGTCACGTCAGAGTTAGTTTGTTTCAATGAACAGAGAGTTTCATGAAGTCACATGACTGTTCTCACCCAGCCAGTACTCTCCAGCAGCGCTACCAAAGCCCGTCTTGTATTGATCCCAGGGCCTGTAGAAGTTCACCGAGCCGTCCATCCTCCTCTGGAACACCTGGGGGTTATTATGACGATCAAACAGGAAGTGTTCATACTGAAAACCACTCAGCTGTGACTTGATGACTTCTGTTCAAAAACTCACCGTCCAGCCTCCTCCTGCTGAGTCCATGTCACAGTACACCTACACACAAACACACTCATTAGTAAATATGATCCTTTACTAAAACTACATTCAACCAATCAGCAGCTGTCACGTCTTGAGTCTGAAGCACCTTAAAGTGTCACTGACAGCTGCTAGCTGCTCCAACTGATTCCTATTCAACAAGTCTCAACTTCTCTCTAGAAATACTGAGTCAGTCATTGTTTTCAACGAGTCATTCTGGTCTCAATCTCTAAATTCAGGCCCTCTAATAAGTGTGCTGGTGTTCATTTAAACAATTATTACTTTTAATAAGATGCAACCTCCAGGAAATCTATTAGTGCGTCTCAGAGCCTCCAGTGTTGTTGTTCAGTGGAGGAGAGATACACCAGCTTCAGCAGCATCAGATTGCATCGTAAAGTCCACGTCAGTGAACCCAACTCATAGTAAAACATAAAGCTCGTCTCCAGAGTGTCAGGAGGAGGAATAGTGTGTCTGTTTCCCAGTCACAGTTTCTTCAGGAGCTTTATGTTGACTTCTGCCTGCTGACACTAACAGACAATTTAATGATTTTTAAAATTTCAAAATGATATAATCCTCTTTGTCAGGTTCATCAATGATGAAGTGATCTGAAGTCTAGAGGTTTTCAATGTTTAGACTCATCCTTACTTTATTGGACTCAGTAGTAGTATTTCCTTGATATGATTGGTCTGAAATATACCTCCCTCCTCGATTAATCTCTAGTTGATGTGTTTTTAAACAAAGGGTTTCAGAAAGTTATACTAAAATGAGTTTTTTTTTAAATGAATGTAGAATGTCAAATTCACTCTGTCTAAATGATTGAATAAGGCATGTGCTGATAAAACCATTTGATTCCTATCAAGCTTTGATTTGAAGTGTCATTACTGAGTCAAATGTATGAAATTTGTCCCGTGGAGCCAAAATGGTCCAAAAGGCTTGTTAGCATGCAGTATGCAAACAAAAGCAACATGTGCAGAATGACAACAATACTCTCCAGTATGCATCTGACCAGTCTACCTCACCTACTGTGTCCCACAATGCAAAGCACTGGAGTATCAGAAGAACTGACTGAGTGATGAAGTTATACCATTGGTTGGCTGAATGCCACCACTTCCTGTATCTGTTTCAAATTAAAGCAGTTAAATCTTTGGTAAAATCAATAAGACCACAAGATGCTGCTTGGTAGCAGTGATTACTGAACTGTGAATACAGACACTGATGAGTTTTGATTCAAACAGACTCTAGGACTCTTTCACATGAAAACACTCACACACACCTACATTTCTTTTGTTGCTTGATTTAATACAACTATTGAAAACTGAACTGAGTTGTGGTCCATCTGTTTTTGCAGTGCAGGTTTTGGGGACGTATATTTTATTGCTTTTTGCTGTTTGACTTATTGTCTCGTATGGTTTGACGATGCTACTTTCTTTCTGTTTCACAGTTATTATTATAATTTTTTTATTTTTTAAAGATTTTGTTGGCATAGACACCTTTATTTATCAGTACAGGACAGGGAGAGAGAGGATGAAGTGTACCTGGACAGCAGACGTGGCTCCGATGGGATAGATGGTGTACACTCCACTGGGTCGGCTTTTATCATTGTGATGGATGTCACTGCAGTCCAGCGGGAGATACAGACGTAAGCAGCAGGTCAACGCTGGAGCCAGGAGGAGGAGGAAGACTGAAACCAGCTGCAACAGAAACACAACAGCACACATGAAACAGAAGATGTTAAAGAACAGTTCAGTTCATATGAGCAGTGAGAGAGGTTTTCCTCTCTGTAATCATTCCTCCTGTTCATACTGACTATTAAAAGATCTCCTTCAAATGTGCTTCCAGTGTTCAGTGATGGAGGACTGTATCACAGTGAGTCACACAGTCATTTAAAGTAGATGATCAGCTTCTATTGAGCTTCAGCAGTCTGAGTTAGTCATATCAAGTGATATCTGACACATTTACAGTCTTTTTAGCAGTAAATTCCTTCTTAGTGTTTCCTGTTGAGCTGTGGTGGAAGTATAGTAACAAAAAGACTTTGGTACTAAAAACACTAACGCTGAAACATAGAAGATTTGACTCATTCAGACTCTGAAGCTTCATATTAGCTTCACATCAACTTCAGTGTTCATTTAGGCTCCTTTCAAAGTTTTCTGCACATAAATGTCCTTAAAATCAAAATTGAAATGATTATGGATCCCTAGTCAACACATCCTCTAACAAACTGAAAGGCCTGATCAATATGAATTCAGTCAGGTGTATAAAGTCTCAAACTTACCTTCATCGTCAGAGTTCTGCTGAGGTGATGTGAAGAAAATCTTGATATCACTCAGTCTGTATGCTCTGATGTGTCTGAGCTGTATTTATATCCCAAAGATTCTACCTAATCCTACCTAACCACTCCTTATGCCTGAACCTCACCAGTGTGAGCAGGTAGTGGGCGTGTTGTGTGGCAGGTGTGCTGTGTGTCTCTGGGTTTGTGGGTGGAGACTAAAGAATAGACTTCATGCTGGCAGAGTTTACAGATCACTGATAATAATTATAACTGAACGTTTAACAATAAAGAATTTAATTAAAGACATTATTTAAAAGATTTTTTTGGTTTAACCCTTTTTTAACATAAGCTTTTACTCTTTTTAAACAATTTTCAAACAACTTATGAATTATTTCTCATAACTGATGATCTTTTTGTGCCTCATCACAACATTTTTATCTCTTTACAGACCATGAATTTAATTTATTTCTAATCTTGTAACAGACCATTAGTGTATTATCCTTTTAACTTGTCACAGCAGTATTGTGTGATTCTGGGATGTTTATTATAAATAGTTTTTGCTTCTATTAAGTTTAACTCTGTGTCGATTTTAAAGTTTTAATCTCAATTATCTCCTTGTACATAAAGCTCATTCCAGGTTCATTAATATGGACATAGGATTTATTCATCATTGATTTTCCAAACTGCTTATCCTCTCTAGATGGTTCCAGGGAGGCTGCAGCCAATCCTAGCTGTCATCAGGAGAGAGCCAGCCGACCGGCGGGTTCGAACCCAGAACTCTCTGCTGTGGAGCGACAGTGCTATCCACTGCACCACTATAGAATTTATTAACATGAAGAGCAATGTAGACCAGATTGATCATCAAATGGACGATGGTGGAAGAAGGATTCAGATCTTTTGAGTAAAAATTTAAAAAAATGCATGAAGTAAACTCTGAGAAACAATCTGAAGTGATTTATGTTGAAGGAATCCAACCAAGCAGGAAACATTTCGCTTCATAATTACCTTAAATGTTAAAGTTAATATAAGTGTTTGTGTCAGAGTGTACATCACCTGTACAACAGATCATATCTCTTCAAAAACTCAACAGTGTATGTGTATTCAGACCAGTTTCCCTCAAGCCTGTTCCCATGAAAACATTAGAACAATCAGTCTGTCATACTTGAATTCTTGCACGTAGCCACTGATGGAGCCATCAGATTGTTTAGTAAGTCAACCGGTTAGTTGAGGCTGCAGTAACCGAAGCACTCCACCACACCCTGCAACACATCCTGTTCATCGACTTCAGTTCAAACTCTTTATCAAACTTTTAGACATGAACATTGACCCGATCATATGTCACTGGATTCAGAGCATCCTGTGGAACAGGGTGAAAGTTAATAATCTAACCTCAGACCCTCTTCTCCTCAGCACAGGAACAGATGAAACCATTGTAGGCCTCTTCTCCAACTCTGATAAACCCAGTACTGCATTATGGGGGCTGAAGCTGTCATTGGTAGGTTTACACCTGCTAGCACAACCAGGTGCTGCGATGTCTTGCAGCAGTGCTGGAAAGGCAGCTGACACATGTCAACCCCCTTTCTCCCCCCACCTCCTGCTGACCAGCCACAGCATTTGTCCAGGAAGGCTAAAGTCAGGCCAGACTTGCCACTTCAAGACCGGATGCTGGAGGGCTAAGTGGGACACACAACTAGAAGGCCTAGGCCAGAGGCTATGCTTCCTAGCTGGGATTTTGTCAACCAACTTCAGACCAGACCCCATACTATGGTTGGCCTCACTGTGTCCTGGGAGGATGCAGTGGAGGAGGCCTACAAGAAGTTGAGGTACACAGAGCTGGCAGCTGATGGACAACAATGAGGCTGAAATAGGCTGTAGAGGGTTCTCAGCCACATCAACATCAAAGTTACTCCAGGAGATCTGAATGTGAGGGAAGGTCCAACAGGCAGTCAGAGACCTCTCAAGGGCCGCTGCAGGGGGGAGCCAGTGTCTGCGGACAAAGAGAAAGGACTCCACCTGGCCCCCAAGTGAGTAGATGGCATCTAGTAGGTGATTCACTGCTGAGCCCTCTGGAGATGTTGTGGGCCTATCAGTGAAACACAGAGGAAGGAGGAGCCCACTGACAACCTAGAGGATGCCATCACTCACTGGACCATCCAACACAGTCCTCATGTGTGTAACTAAGGGAAAGTAACATCTAGTCCTAGACAATAGATCTAAAAATCACACAATTTTACCCAGTTTGGGTCAATATGGCACCAATACATTATTAGGTTCAACCTTTGGCTATATATTGTCACAAATCTATTGTTTCCTGTACAAAGTTATGTGCAAATGATGTTAAAAAGATACACAAGTTAAAAACAATCATTAACCAACAGTGACAGTTCTGACTTGAAGGGGGTGAATATTTATGCAATCACTAATTTTACTTTTTTTTTTTTTAGAAATCTGTTTTCACTTTTACACTGAAGAGGTTTTTGTTGGTGTTTTTTTTTAAAGCCAAATTATATTGACCATGATTCAATTCATAAAAGCAATAAAAGTGGAAAACATCCAAGGGGGTGAATACTTTATAGGCACTGTACTGTATGTATAGAGAAAATAGCTTTCACACTGGGAACGGGACCCACCAGCACAGGAAGACAATGAGATAGTCACAGAAAACTGATCATATCAAATTCTACATTCCAGCCATGAGGGCAGCTTTTCTCAAAGGGGGTGGTACCAGATCTAGACTCTAAATAATAAATGATACAGTATTGATGCCAAAACTGTTTATTTCTATGTCAGTAATTTCACAGTATGGTATACACTGTTCAAAAGTTGTGGGGAAAAAATATAGTAACAATCCTCAATCCTGCCTGATATTAGTGCTTACAGTGTCTCTTAAGTTCACTTAAAGTATACTTAAATATTAAACAGTTATCAGACATTGTACAAAAAAGAAAAACCTTTAATCTAGTTTTACATCAGTGCCTAGAATGTAATTTTAGTAATCCAACTAGAGTGTCATTAATGTTTGTTGATGCTTTCCTTGATAATCTTAACAATGATTAGGTTAAATACCCTGCAGTTGGTACAGTTTGGGATGAGGAGCATGTGGAGCCTCTTCTGTGTCACTGCTGCTACAACTTGGGGCAAACTCCTGTTGGTTCCCATCGTCATGATCTGACTGGTCACCAGGTGAAGTGTCTGGTCACACAATGAAATAAGGCAACAGTTTCTTGTCTTTTTAATTGTGTTTCCATATAATATGACATATTACATGCATTAATTGTTTAACACTCAATTATGACAAACTGTACACGCAGTATACAATATAAAATTAAAAGGGACTTTACTTGCTGAACTGCAGGTGATGGGCCTTCATCTTCCCCTCCATATTCATCACCATGTAAATGTCACCGAGTGGAGTGACTGAAATAGGGTGCAAGACCAAACCTTTTCTAGTAGGGGAGCGACCACCACAAACAGACCGGATTGGAAATTTCTTTTAATATATTATATTATTAAACAATCAATAAAAATAAAATAGGTCCTTTTTATGAGTCTTTATGAGTCCATTTAAAAGAGTCCACCTGGTTTGTGTTGCTTCCAGACCCAGGGACACGTTGAGCTCTTGGACCGCAGGTCTGTAGATAGCTTTAAAGAGAAGGAGAGCATACGATGACCATCAGGATGTTCAGCCTATCAATCTTCAGTTGGTAAGATGTACAGGGCAGAAATAGTCTTGGTGGGGGAGGGATAATTAATAATAAAGCTTAAACACAAAATAAACAAAAGCCAACTCAGGGCAGGTCAAAATAAAACAGCCAAACAGTTGGAAAACAAATTTCACTGCACTCAAAACAAGCCCCCATCCAAGCTATTTAGTACATCCATGTAAATAACTGAGGTCAGATTCCTTTGAATTAATACAGAGATAGAAAGGGTACTCAGCTGGAGGAAGGGTGGAACCCCACACCTCCACTGTCTCCTATGGCTTTCCCCTCTCGCACCGTGCGCTCTCTTTCTTGGTCGGCCTGACGTATCAACAGTGTGTTCTCCTTCAGCTGCAATTCCTATCTCTCCACAGTTTCTGTGTTCCCAGACCGACTCACTCCAGTCGTGATAACCATCGGTTTATGCTCCATCCTTCCTTCGATCAGGCCGTATCACCTGTTTACGTCAGCCAAGCTGCTCCATGTCCTGCCTCACCGTCTGCGGCTCCTGACTAAAAAAGAAAGTGAAGCACCCACAGCCCTCCTGCAAGCGCTACCCAATTACACACATGCAGATGATCAGGTAATTATCGCAGTAGGTAGTTGGACAGCCACACCCACACACACACCCACCCTATCACCCTGTGACATAAAGCTCCTGAGTAAATGCCTTCAAAGGAAGGCCAGACCCCCCTAGAGGGTCGGATTGAGGTCAATTTGGCAATCATTCATTTTATTATGTCTCCAGGAAGAAGACTACCACGGTGACGGTAAGGCTGACATTTCTGTATCCTCATTCGCATGCATCAGTGTTGTTTTGTATGAATCATTGCCAACACTGTCTGTGCCAGCATCTGTACTTCAATAACAAGAATAGTGAGAAACCCTGAATGTGTGAAACTCCACAGGTTAGTATAACTCATATGAACCAAGACAATAGGACAAAGTGAAGCTATTGTAAACAAGGCTGGTATATGCTTCTATACTTCAGAAATAAGTGTGGAAAAAGTTTCATGTCAAACAAGAATACAAGTACTGCATTATTATCATAAGTGAATCAAAAAGGATTGTGAAGGATAGTTAAGACTGATGTTTCTGATGTCTGATTAAAGACAGAAACTGCTGTCAAAACAGGAATGAGGATGTAACTAGAAAAAACAATAATTCTGTTTGTGTGTGTCTGGCAATAAATCAAGAATGTCTTTGTACTACATTCTGATGGTAAGTGGGGAAAACCAAGCTCAGTGCGTGACATTATTAGTTTCCTTGTACCTGTTGGGTGTTGTGTTGCGGACACCCTAATCTCTTCTTCATCGGTCCTGTGTGTGTGCAGGCTGCTGTTTCCTCATCAAATCACTGATGAAAAATTACAGTTAAAGTTCACTTGTGTCAAAGTACAAAGTCTGACTGGTCTAACGGGGAAAGTCAGTCAGGTCAGATGGTGTCATGTTACTCTTCAGGATGTGTTTACTCTCTGTAAAGGTTGTGATGTTTCAGTGTATAAAACTCATATAAATATCAATTGTTTCTGTCTATTCAACATTATAATAAAGACTTGAAGTCTGATTAATCTGAAACATCCAAATGTAAATGCACATGTGGATTTCGACTCACTTTCCTTCTATATATGTAAATTTCTCCATCATAGACTAATACAGGATGATCTTATCTTCAAAGGCTGCACGGGCGGATCTAGAAACTTTGACATATGATTGGTGGGTGTTCTCTAGCACCACATAGTGAACACAGGAAGTGTCGTTTAACCCCATCACACAATGTTTAATGAAACCCCGGATGCAAAGACGTTGACGTGCCCGCTGTGCAAACCTGCCGACTGCAGTGCAGCCCAAGGTGCAAAGGGTGCGAGGACCCGTTAACGCTGCTTGCAGCTTTAATTGTAATTGAGGTTACAGTAATTCATATTATCCATTGAATAATTCAAAACAAATGCTTGGCTGCAGGTTGTGATGGACATTTTTAATTGATTTGAATCCCTGCAGATGATTATATTGGGTTGTGATGAAATTAAGACTTGCTCTCCTCTTTTAAATTCAGCTTTTAAGAGTCTTTATTTGATATTTTTGAAGTCACTATAACCCTAACTCTCTAATAATGAAATATGAAATCAGAAAATACTTTTAAACTGCTTTAATTTATAGCAGTAATATACTCTTACTTTGCCTTAACGGGGACATATTCTTCACATTTCGAGCTGTATATTCATATTCTGTCCCGTCTTCTTCTACATCGACCCAGAGTTTGACGAGGACCCGAGGACGGTGCGAGTGGACACCATCACTCTGTCCTTCACCTTCTTTGAGGTCAAAGAGGGTCAGAAGCTTCCTCTGCTGGTATACAGCTACAACTGACAGATACGACGCTGAAAAACTCAACCTGGGGTAGAATTACTCAGAAGTTGCAAAAACCGCCAATGTAACAATAATACATTACGAGTAAAATTTTAAAATCGCTGTTAGATACAAGACTTTACACCTAGCAGCTGCTCACACACAAACTCCACTCTGACTTTTATTCATGCTGGGAATCTTTATTTGATTTATATGTGAGGTTACAGATTAGATCAGAGAGAAAGAAAGAAAGAGATCAACAGATATTCTGTTTGTTCGTTCTGGAGAATTACTGCACAGGACGAATCTTCATGCTGATGGTCTTCAGGGAGTAGTTATGACACTTCCATGAGCCCCACTCCACTCCTACAGCATTGATAGTGGCATCAGCCCCCCAGCGATAAACCCCGTTAGGGTTTGAATCGTAACAGTCTTTGTACCAGAACGCCCCCAGGTATAGTCTGGCACAGTTAATGCTGCTGTGAGAGTCCTGTTCTTTGTCTAAGGTGGAGAACTTCTGTCCGTTGTGACGACTCAGGGAGTCTCCTACAGAAAACAACAAGTGTATGATCACAACATTGCTGCTAATGACACCATATTATATAATGTTATATAACTATTAACATTACAACTGTCACTACTAATACAGTATTACTGCTATGGCCACCACTTGTACAAATACTTAATACAAATAATCCAATATAAGGACAGAAATCCTCAGTGTCTCCATGTGGAAACCAAACATCAGACAAACAGAAGTACTAACTGCTAACAGTAACTGACCTGCTCCTCCATCAGTGAATCCAGACACATGCAGTCTGTATCCGTGGGACTCTGGGTCGATGGAGAACGAGGAGTAACGAGCAAACGCTTTGTTCCCACTGAAGTCATCCATGTCGACCAGCAGCTCAAACTTTTTCCTCAGAGTCAGATGGAAGAGACTCTCCAGGCCTGAAAACACACAAACATGAAGTCACGTCAGAGTTTGTTTGTTTTAATGAACAGAGAGTTTCATGAAGTCACATGACTGTTCTCACCCAGCCAGTACTCTCCAGCAGCGCTACCAAAGCCCTTCTTGTAGTGATCCCAGGGCCTGTAGAAGTTCACCGAGCCGTCCATCCTCCTCTGGAACACCTGGGGGTTATTATGACGGTCAAACAGGAAGTGTTCATACTGAAAACCACTCAGCTGTGACTTGATGACTTCTGTTCAAAAACTCACCGTCCAGCCTCCTCCTGCTGAGTCCATGTCACAGTACACCTACACACAAACACACTCATTAGTAAATATGATCCTTTACTAAAACTATATTCAACCAATCAGCAGCTGCCACGTCTTGAGTCTGAAGCACCTTAAAGTGTCACTGACAGCTGCTAGCTGCTCCAACTGACTCCTATTCAACAAGTCTCAACTTCTCTCTACAAATACTGAGTCAGTCATTGTTTTCAACGAGTCATTCTGGTCTCAATCTCTAAATTCAGGCCCTCTAATAAGTGTGCTGGTGGTCATTTAGGAAATTATTGCCCCATTAAAGGACCAGTGTGTAAGATTAAGGGGACGTATTGTCAGACATTGATTATAATATTCATAATTATGTTTTTATTAGTGTAGTAAAACCTGAAAATAAGAATTGTTGTGATGTTAGCATAGAATGAACCTCTATATCTACAGAGGTCCTCTTCCACAGAGCCTACCATATTTCTACAGAAGTCCAGAACAGACAAACCAAACACTGGATTGTTATGACCTGACTCAAGTGGCCACAACAAAAAGGAGACACACCATGTTAAAAAACGACAGATTCAAAATCTTATTATCCATTGTGTCAAATCTTCTGAAACCCTAACCCAAATAAATGTAGTGGAGTAGAAAGTTCAATATTCCCGTCCGAGATGTAGGAAGTAGCATCACACGGAAATACTACAGTAAAGTACAAGTACCTCAATCTGTACTACAGTAAAGTACTAGTACCTCTAAATTGTCCTTAAGTACATTACTTGAGTAAATGTACTGAGTAACTTTCCACCACTGTGTGACAGTGTGAGGGTTCATGTGTAGTTTGTGTCCTGCTGAAAGCTCAGACGTACAGTCAGTCTGTGGATACAAGTAGATGGAACTAATAGACAACAGAGCCATCTAGTGGTGGAACGTGTTCAATTCAACAGAGCCTCCAGTTATATCTGCTGGTTTAGTAGAATCAACCTGAACTGTCTTCACATGGTGATGGACTCATCTTTGAACCAACATCTTCTAACTGTGTCCCAGAGAGGATGAAGTGTACCTGGACAGCAGACGTGGCTCCGATGGGATAGATGGTGTACACTCCCCTGAGTTGGCTGTTGTCATTGTTATGGATGTCACTGCAGTCCAGCGGGAGGACGAGAGGTAAGCAGCAGGTCAACACTGGAGCCAGGAGGAGGAGGAAGGAGGAGGAAGACTGAAACCAGCTGCAACAGAAACACAGCAGCACACACAAAATAAAATAAAACTAAACTCAGAGAAGATTCACATCCAACCTTGTTTTAAACAGAATCAGAGGGTGAAATTTCAAAGGTGTATAAAGTCACAAACTTACCTTCATCTTCAGAGCTCTGCTGAGAGGATCTGATGAAAATCTTGATGTCAGTCAGTCTGGATGCTCTGATGTGTCTGAACTGTATTTATATCACAAATATTAATAAATGACTGAACAGCTGCTGCTTCACACTGATTAAACTATTTTCTGAGCAAGTGGAAACATGATGTCTTTGAGTGTGTGTGTTCCTGTTGAAATGACTTGCGGGTGTGTTCCCAAACCTGACAGCCACCTACATTGTGGGGACTTTGCTCCATTACTGGGACAAAAGAGACTCTTCTCACAATGTTAATTGTTTACCATGAGGTTAAGATCTGCAGGGTTAAGGTTAGCATTAGGCATTAGGTCATTAGGTCAGACCTGACTGAAAGTAGTCCACCAGTTCATCTCCTCTGACACCAACATATTCCCTGTCTTCTTACCTGTGGACTCCTGTGCTTTAGAGACCCTTACCTGGTCAACATGTCAGTCTACCTGTCCCCAACTGAACTATTGTGTGTGTGAGCGTATTCACCTCGCTCCACTCATCCACTGGTCGGTTTGGCTTCCCCAGTCTGGGCCCTCTGACTCTTCCCAAGCCCACAGACACTCTTTACCTGAACATTACACTGAACTGTGTTGCTACTCATCTGTTTGCATCTGAACCTTGTTTTTACTATTATTGTTTTTATTGCTTGTGTATTTATTAATTATTGTTTTTTATTCTTTTCATTTAGGCTTTTTACTGTCTGCTTTACTGCTGCAATATTGTACATTTCCCCATCATGGCACTAATAAAGGAATGTATTATCTTATCTTAACCTGCTGAAGCTGACATTTAAAGTCATTACCAACTAATCCTGTTATCTGGTGTACTGAATTTGGGTCCAACACACACCTGTTACAGTGAGGGTTCCCAACTCCTCACTGATCATCTAAACACCTTGAAGCATGGTCACTAAACCAGATCACTGACCAAAACTACCTTTTATCCTTCAAACTAGAAGATACAGCAAGATAGACAGACCGATTCATACCCCAGTGTGAATGGATGATACCTCTTGGATAAACCTTCACCATTGGCTTTCATAGCTCACCTTTGAGAGCCAATCACACACAGAGATTAGCTGACATCGACTCTAATCTTATTGTGAACTCTGACTTTTAGACATAAATGATTTACTAAACAACTGTTCAAAGGGCAAACAACAATAAGTAACAGGAAAAATATTTATCAGAACACACACAATAAATTAGTTTCTTATCTGAGACTCTGTGGTTCCTGGTTGCTGACTGTTTTTCTTGTCTTTCTTTCTACAGTGCCAGTTGAAATCTTGCATTGTGGTAGTGTGAAGATGTGATTTAGAACAATACGGAACCTCAAAATATTGAGTCATGAGTTAAGGATCAAGACTAAGGGAGCATAAACCAGGAGCTCTCCTCCAATGTAAACTTTTGAAATCCTAACCGGCCAACTCATAATTACAAGCTCCAGACTCCAGCTTCTCATCTCTGGACATTAAACTCCATCGTCTGTGAGAAGCAGCCCCAGTGAACAAGCAAGTTAACTGCAAAACCTTCATCAACTTGCTTAAACTTGTTCTTTCATAATTTGTAACTTCAATCAGCAATTCAGGACAAAGCTGCTGTACCTTTAATTTGACTCGCAGCTTCTCAGGTGACACTCATCTCAAATTTTTATCAGATCTCTACAACTACACAACAGATAATGCATTTTTATGATTCACTAGCCATAACCTTGGAACCTCTCAAATGTATAATTAAGATTTATAACATTCATAATTCAAATTGAACTCTTGTGTGGACAGCATTGAACACTGTCTCCTTATTATACCTACTCTAATATCAGTAATGTTTCTGGATGAATCATTTTCAACAATAACTCATAATTCTATCAAAAAACTATTTGAGAGGACAAATTCTTACAACCTGAATGTCTCGTGTAGAAACAGTGAAACTATGTTAAGTGTCTACTATGTTTTACTGTCATGTAAGTTGGTGTTAGCTTCTCTGTCCTCTCCTCTGCTTCATTAGTTGGTAATGTGTATTAAAATCTAGCAAATTCCTGTAAACGTAGCTACTGGCTCAAACTCTCAGGAGTGCCTGATAGTGACTGTAAATATCTGTGTTCTTCATTCTTTATAAACTTCACTTAATATTTTAATGTCAGGAATATTATTTATTTTACTGACATTTTTTTATTTCTTTCAACCAGTAAGTATATTGATGAATACTGTATTTGTATTACTTTCTTCTTCTATTTCGTTCATTCACCAAATCAGTCAACAAAGCAACATAACACATGACTATAACTACCATCTCTACTGTTATCAGATCATTTAAACACACATAGACACAAACATGATGAAAACTGTTGGTTACGTTACCTTTAGATGCTGAAAATAATCTGAATCAAGCCGATGAGTGAGGGTGAAATTAATCTGCAGCTTCAACCAGGAAACCAACCAGGAGACAAATGAACAAGTTACTCACAGCCGGAGGTTTATATGGTCTGCTGAGTCACAAACAATCTCAATTGTATGTACAGTAATGATCTTTAACCTGGAACAAAAGTCAAATATTAATAGGCAGTATAAATGTTTATCAGTTGGATCATAAAGTATGATGTGTTGTTGCTTTTATTCCAACTAGGAAATAAAAAGTGCTGTTGTAGGCTAAAGATCAATCCCATCCCTACATCTGGTAGGTTGCACACACTGTACTTTTAAATAAATATTCTAATGATAATAGTCCACAATTGTGTGACAATGCATTGATTTTAATCATATAATATCACATTTGCTTGGGGGAGGATCCACAAACCCTCCAACTAAAGCTTCTATGGACCTTTGACCTTGTTATTGTATGTGACTGCTGCAGCTCTAATTATTTTATCAACTGGATACCATCATAAAACATCAACAATCTTATCATGTCAGCAAAATGGTGCAAAACAAGAAACACTGCAGCCAGTATTCTATTAAATATCTCAGCTATGGATACATATCCTTCTGGTTTTGTTTTTGTTTTTCACATCACTCGTGGTCGAAGACACGATTAGACTGTCAGGATGAAACATGAAACAGAAGAAATTCAGGAGTCGATGCTGCGATGGACAAAAGTTCAGAGCTTTTTTGTTTGTGTGCAAGTTAGAATATTTATAATTTAACAGCTATAGTTTCTTCTGATTAAAAGTTATATTATAAGCCCCAGCTGTGACCTCCTGAGTTTCCTTGTCTGTCTTGTCTCCTCCCCTTGTGCTCCTCCCCTGTTTGTCTGTGTTTCCATTGGCAGAGGCAGGGCTCAGTGGTGGAGGTTTGGCACACCTGATACTCATCTCAATCAACAGCTGCAGCATCAAGATCGTTCCGCTACTCATGTGGTAACGCTCGGCAGAAGAGCGTGTTTTCTTGTGTCTTTTGCATTGTGTAATTACTTCTATTGGAACCGCCCTCTCCTGTTCCCTATACAGTTTTGCCTACCCCACCCGCTGGTGCCCTGCCTCTGCCCCCTTGGATCCCGCTCCCTGTGCACTGCCTTCCCAGTTTGGACCTTGCCACACCAACCTTCCCTGGAAGCCTTACCCCAGACCCAGCCACTGCTCCCTCACTACCCCACTCACCTTGTCATTAAACCCTGCCTTCGAGTTTACCTTCTGTGTGTTTGCTCGTCTCTGTGGTCTGCTCTGGGGTCCTAATATTTCTGGTTGAGACAGAAATCAATACTTATTGAATACAATGTTTTGGGGCTTTTTTTACAAGCTGTGATCTATCATTTCTTTTCACTTTAATTTGCTGTGTGTAAAAATGAAAAACATGAAACAGAGCAGACAATAAAATCAAACAGAAAAGGGGAGAAAAACAAAGTACTTACAGCAGTAGTAACTGCACGTTAGAGGAAGAAAATAGAGATTCATTATTTTACTTTAGTGCTTTAGTGACCTCTTTATAATATAACATCACCTCTGAACTCATGATGAAGGACTAGAACCAACCCCCCCCCCCCCGTCTCTCTGCATAACACATTTTAAAGATATAAAATTCTTATTGTCAAATTTTGCCTTATTGATAACATTTTATCAACTGTGTTCCCAATAGACATTATGAATCAATTTATGTTGTCAAGTACTTTTTTCTTTTCTCTTTCACACAACATGTGTTAATTTTAAGGTGATAGATTGTTGTTGTAAACAACTGCTGAAAGCTCAGACATACAGTCAGTCTGTGGATAGAACTAGATGGAACTAATAGACAACAGAGACATCTAGTGGCGGAACGTGTTCATTACAACAGAGTCAAGCTGCTGTAAGCTCCAATACAAGTCAACTCTATCTGTCATTTGGTTTTTCATCACTTCAGTGATCTCATGTGATGTTTGTGATGTAAGCTGTTAACCTTAAAAAAACAAAAAGAAAGAAAAAAGGTCAATTTATTCAGGCCTTTAACAGACTCACCTGAGGGGGTCCGCGGAGGTACTGCAGGGGGGTCACGAAAGACATTTTTTTATATTCCCCTCGCAATCTTTTCCACAAATTGAAATGTCTTTAAATACACATTAACATGAATCCAACACACTGTTGTGAACAGATAAATGGAGGCAGAAGACGTCTTTCAGTCAGCAGTGCACACATTCAGCGACACACAGGAGCTCTTTCAAGCTGGGCTCCGGTTCATTCCCAACACCTGTCCCGCCAACGAGGAGGACCCGCCCCCATCGCTGCTGTGCCAATCACGAGGCCGTACCTTGCACATGAATGAACCTGTGTATTACAGACGTCCCAACTCTCCCGGAAGTTCCTGGAGTCTCCCGCATATTGATAGCGGCTCCCTGACGGCCGCAAATGAGATCTCCCGGAATCTGGAGCGAGCAAGAGCGCGAACTAGAGAGTGACTGCGCGCGTGTGTGTGTGTGTAACTATAAATGCAGCGCGTGTGAGAGCAAAGCGTCCTTATAGCTCTGTGTTGCCGCACCCGGACCAGCACCGATCGCGACCCCCCCCACCCCCTCCCCTCTGAACGGACCCCCCTGAAATGACTGTTTTGCAGGTTGGGATGTCTCGTATTATTTGAATATATTACTATTGAATGCAGGGCCGGCCCAAGCCTCCATGGGGCCCTAAGCAAAATTTGATTTTGGGGCCCTCTATTACTGCCAATAATAATGATTATTGATCATTCACACACCTACTATAAACGTATTCTACTTATTCTACTCCGTCATTATGAATACACTTGTAAAACTAAATGTGAAAACTTTTTGTTGTAGTTAGATTGTAATCAACAGTGATTAATGCAATGGAAGCAAACACCAGATTTGCAAACTTACAGAAAATTTTTTCAATTAATATTTGGCTAAGTCAGCAACTCCCCTTACCTCAAAGAGCAGCCCGGCATGTTTTACCCATCTATGGTTTTTAATCTGAAATGGTAGCAAATTCAGCTACAAGAGCAGCCTGGGGTTGATTAACACTTAATATTCAAAGTGATATAGTACTAAGTGGGATACTGAATGTCATCTAGGTCAATTAAAAGTAACAAAATAAACTAATCATTTACCATAAACACAATCTGCTTTATTATTATTATTTTAAATAAACTGCAACACCATATATACAAAAACAGGCAGTATTAAATAAAATAAAAATACAACAACAAATACTTAAATAATGATGAAAATCAACTGGCACCTAAAACAAGGTAACACAAATGGTTGATAAATAAAATATTAAGTTGAATTAGGTCTGAAAACTATGTAAAAATGTGCAAAATCTTTGGTAAAAATAGGGAGGGAAATACAAAACACACTCCTGTAATTCAAACATTTGACTTTTATATGTAAAAAACACAGCATTGAATAAAATAAACAAAGAAATATCAAATAAAATATAAAGTTAAATAATTACGTCTGAAAACTATGTAAAAATGTCTCTTCGGGAATGTGAATGTGTCCTTTATAGGCAGTGGCCCTCTTAATACCTGTTCAGTCCTTTCTGAGTCTGACAGGAAAGAGGGACACTCAGCTGGGTCCACTGGCGGAGCTGCTGATCCCTGCTGCAAACTGGATGCTGAATAAGACACATCATTCTCGATGACCAAAGATGAAGGACCTATAGGGAAATTAAAATAATATTTTTGGACAAAATTATTAATCTCAGAATATTCTGCAATACACTGAGCAATTATAAAGGCTGTTTTGTTGTTAACTTACCAGGTACAGCTGAGGTTGCAGAGAGGACAGTGGGTACAGTGGATGTAGCAGAGGATAGAGATGGACCTGAGATGAAAAACATGTCCCTTGTCATATGATTATATTTTATATTATTACATCTTAATGAGATCATTTGACTAGAATTGTCAAATAGTGTGGTCACGGGGCCCTAAGCAGCTGCTTAGTTCGCTTATGCCTTGGGCCGGCCCTGATTGAATGCACAATAACAAGGTACATTTATGGCACTATAGGACCAGTTTAATATAAAACACAATTTTATACAATATAAGTAGGGGTCCCCGCTCCATCTGTCCTTCAGTTTGGGGGTCCTCGGCCTGGAAAACGTTGAAGACCCCTGCAATAGAATATAAAGTACTTTAAAGTGCTGATGCAGTTATTGCACACGCAGTAAACAGTGTTTCTTTCCAGATGTAATCACACAGAAACACAGAGAACCGGTCAAACTGCTGATCGACTCATTTTCTAATTGTGTCAACTGCAGCTGTCAGATAAATGTACTCTGTTACTTTCCACCACTGAAAATAAGACACAAGGAGGTTCTTTAAGTTTAGGAATTATTTCGTTTTGGAGAAATAAAACTATATTTGTATCTGCCTGTATGTGCTTCACTTTGGCCACCAGGGGGCAGCAGAGTAATAGCAGCGCTTTAGAATAAATCCAGATAGATAAAACAGGTGATGGTTTCCTGTGTGACCAAACATTCATTCACACAAAGAGATGACAAACTGTACCTCACTGACAATGTTGATTTTATGTGCAAGGAAGATAATCAGACTGTTTTTCTTCTGATTATTTGATAAACATTTCATCACAACTCAATTATTATCCCTTACATACGCTTCAGGGTCACATTTCAGCCATTTTTGCATTTTAGAGCTGTAAAAAAAAACCACTGTACACATATAAGAAAAATACAATAAATACATTAAAATATAATTTTAAAAAATGGAGTTGTAAATGTTTCAGAATATTGATATTGTTAAATTGTAATAATTAATTGTGAATATACTCTGGTTTTAAAAACATTTTAGAGTAACCCTTTTTCCAGCAGAGCACCATGGCCTCAGATTTGGAGGTGCTGACTCTCATCCTGACCGTTTCACATGTAGAGTCCAACAGAACAACATCAACCACAAAAACCAGAGAAGCAATTCTGAGGTCCCCAGCTGGACTCTCTCTTCCCCGGCTGCATCTTGAGATTCTGTCCATATTTATGCACTATGATAAATTCAGTGAAATGACAATTAAAAATAAAGATGAAATAAAGATTTCTAGATTAGAAAACAATATTAACCACATCTTTTTCAAAGTGCAGTGTCTCTTTCGGTCAGATTTCATTCCAGAAACTAAAATGTGTTTAAAAGTATTAAAAACAGATTACATTTATCTGACTTTTATTTTACGGTTAAAAAGCTTTTCAGACTTTAATAAAGGATAAAATATTTGTTTGTAGGTGTAACATTTCTAAGAAAAGAGAACCCGGATTATTTTTCTACATTTTACTTCCAGATGTTTGTTTTTCACATCGCTCGCGATCGAAGAGACGAGTCGACCTGGATCGAGTGGTGTTATTGTGTCTGTCAGGATATCTGATCAGTCGTTTCTATTTTCAATTTTAAAAAATCTTTTTAGTTTTGCATTTTGAAGTTTCTAATTTCATGGTGGGAAAAACATAATTAATTCTTGAAAAACTGTTTTTATTTTTTCCTTCATAATTTTATTCTTATAAGAGTTCACACAAAAATATATCAGCAGCTTTTTCTCATTAGTTTAAAATACTTAAAATCCCACTCAAAAGCACAATATGTAATTTCTGCATTTAACTGTTTGACACAAGACTTTACACCCAGCAGCTGCTCACACACACACTCCACTCTGACTTTTATTGATGCTGGAAATCTTTATTTGATTAATATGTGAGGTTACAGATTAGATCAGAGAGAAAGAAAGAAAGAGATCAACAGATATTCTGTTTGTTCGTTCTGGAGAATTACTGCACAGGACGAATCTTCATGCTGATGGTCTTCAGGGAGTAGTTAAAACCCTTCCAGTGGTACCAGTCCACTCCTACACCATAGATGGTGCCATCAGCCCCCCAGCGATAAACCCCGTTAGGGTTTGAATCGTAAGCGGCTTCGTACCAGAACGCCCCCAGGTACAGTCTGGCAAGATTAGCGCTGCTGTAGGAGTCCTGGTCTTTGTCGAAGGTGGAGAACTTCTGTCCGTTGTGACGACTCAGGGAGTCTCCTACAGAAACACAAGAAAACAACAAGTGTATGATCACAACACTGCTACTAATGACACTGTTCGGTTCTTTAAGATTCTCCCCACCGAACGGGGCATCAGGAGAGGACACTTTGTTATAACTTGTTGTGGTTTCTTTTTTTTTTTATTAGCTTTGATTGGATTTTGCAGATAGCAGATTGCAGGTTATAAACCTATAGAATAGAAAGGCTATGATATAAACAACAATATTGACAGCCATATATTCATAATACCATAAATTCTGAATGCACAAATATAAATATCCATATAAAGACACACAAATATAAATATAGATCTACTGTATGAATTCATATAAATATATATATCCAGAAACGTCAATAGTCAGTATTATTAAGCAGTATAAATACCATAAAATAATTAATGTTTAAATTGAATGACAAGCACAACACATTAAACATTACATTGCAACACATAAGCCACATTGCATCACTAATATTGCACATTAAACTAATAGCCCAAAGTGCTGGCCTAAATGCAAACCAGTGAGTGTAGTTTTAAGTAGTAAAGCTGAGCATAGTAATTCATTATATATGTAAAGCGATTGACTACATTACCCATCCTGCATTGCGAGCAGGAAGACAGCCAATTACAAGTAACTACGTCACCCAACCAGCACCACAAAACAGGAAGTAAACTCATGTGACCGTGAAAGCGTTACAATTCAAACATTAGCCACGGATACCATCAAACCGGCAACGTTAGACATTGGACCGCAGACAATGTTTATCAATGTGACCAAAGTAAGTTATCAAGCATATAAATCGGGCACATACACCGCGACAGTGGCAGCACAAGCAAACAAACTTAAACCGCAGCTCAATGAATGGAAACAGCAGCTTACCGGTGGCGCATCTCTCCTGATGAAACAACATGCCAAAACTAGTGCTCGCTCCCGCTTATAGCCCGTGCTCGTTCATTACCTGTTTCACCTGTTTACTGGCCCGCGCTTCAATCAGGTAAGTGAACAGCGAACCTCCCTCTTGTTCACCTGTGTGACGTTACCGTTAATCACCTGTGACTCCCACTTACTCACCCGTGACCTAGCGGACGCAACAGACACCATATTATATAATGTTATATAACTATTAACACTACAACTGTCACTACTAATACAGTACTACTGCTATGGCCACCACTTGTACAAATACTTCCAGTACTATTAGTACTGCATCTGCTGCTGCTACTGTAACATAACAACATGCAGTATGTCATGTAGACAAGAACTGTAAAAGGTTGAAGGGATAAAAACACCTGAAACCTGCTGGGGCTCATTTACATTTGTCCTTTAAATATGTTTATAAAAACCAAAGCTTCATGTAATTAATAAAACATGAGCAGAACACAGATGTGTTGTTACTGAGCTGAAAATCTTTGTGAATCTGTCTTTAGCTGAAGGAATCACACAAATAATCCAATATAAGGACAGAAATCCTCAGTGTCTCCATGTGGAAACCAAACATCAGACAAACAGAAGTACTAACTGCTAACAGTAACTGACCTGCTCCTCCATCAGTGAATCCAGACACATGCAGTCGGTATCCGTGGGACTCTGGGTCGATGGAGAACGAGGAGTAACGAGCAAACGCTTTGTTCCCACTGAAGTCCTCCATGTCGACCAGCAGTTCAAACTTTTTCCTCAGAGTCAGATGGAAGAGACTCTCCAGGCCTGAAAACACACAAACATGAAGTCACGTCAGAGTTTGTTTGTTTTAATGAACAGAGAGTTTCATGAAGTCACATGACTGTTCTCACCCAGCCAGTACTCTCCAGCAGCGCTACCAAAGCCCTTCTTGTAGTGATCCCAGGGCCTGTAGAAGTTCACCGAGCCATCCATCCTCCTCTGGAACACCTGGGGGTTATTATGACGGTCAAACAGGAAGTGTTCATACTGAAAACCACTCAGCTGTGACTTGATGACTTCTGTTCAAAAACTCACCGTCCAGCCTCCTCCATCTGAGTCCATGTCACAGTACACCTACACACAAACACACTCATTAGTAAATATGATCCTTTACTAAAACTACATTCAACCAATCAGCAGCTGCCACGTCTTGAGTCTGAAGCACCTTAAAGTGTCACTGACAGCTGCTAGCTGCTCCAACTGACTCCTATTCAACAAGTCTCAGTTTCTCTCTAGAAATACTGAGTCAGTCATTGTTTTCAACGAGTCATTCTGGTCTCAATCTCTAAATTCAGGCCCTCTAATAAGTGTGCTGGTGGTCATTTTGGAAATTATTGCCCCATTAAAGGACCAGTGTGTAAGATTAAGGGGACGTATTGTCAGACATTTAATACAATATTCATAATATTGTTTTTATTAGTGTATTAAAACCTGAAAATAAGAATTGTTGTGATGTTAGCATAGACTGAACCTCTATATCTACAGAGGTCCTCTTCCACAGAGCCTACCATGTTTCTACAGAAGTCCAGAACAGACAAACCAAACACTGGCTTGTTATGACCTGACTCAAGTGGCCACAACAAAAGGGAGACACACCATGTTAAAAAATGACAGATTCAAAATCTTCTTATTATCCATTGTGTCAAAACTTCATCTGAAACCCTAACCCAAATAAATGTAGCGGAGTAGAAAGTTCAATATTTCCCTCTGACATGTAGAAAGTAGCATCACATGGAAATACTACAGTAAAGTACAAATACCTCTAAATTGTCCTTAAGTACAGTACTTGAGTAAATGTACTGAGTAACTTTCCACCACTGTGTGACAGTGTGAGGGTTCATGTGTAGTTTGTGTCCTGCTGAAAGCTCAGACATACAGTCAGTCTGTGGATACAACTAGATGGAACTAATAGACAACAGAGACATCTAGTGGTGGAACGTGTTCATTTCAACAGAGCCTCCAGTTATATCTGCTGGTTTAGTAGAATCAACCTGAACTGTATTCACATGGTGATGGACTCATCTTTGAACCAACATCTTCTAACTGTGTCCCAGAGAGGATGAAGTGTACCTGGACAGCAGACGTGGCTCCGATGGGATAGATGGTGTACACTCCACTGAGTTGGCTGTTGTCATTGTTATGGATGTCATTGCAGTCCAGCGGGAGGACGAGAGGTAAGCAGCAGGTCAACACTGGAGCCAGGAGGAGGAGGAAGACTGAAACCAGCTGCAACAGAAACACAGCAGCACACACAAAATAAAATAAAACTAAACTCAGAGAAGATTCACATCAAATTTTGTTAAAACAACTGACTGTAATTTGGGATTTTTAAACAGAATCACAGAGTGAAATTTCAAAGGTGCAGAGAAAATACAGAAAATTAAGTTGTAGAAACTCTTTTATCACCACAGACATTTGTTCATATTAATTCAGTCAGGTGTGTAAAGTCACAAACTTACCTTCATCATCAGAGTTCTGCTGAGAGGATCTGATGAAAATCTTGATGTCAGTCAGTCTGGATGCTCTGATGTGTCTGAACTGTATTAATATCACAAATATTAATAAATGACTGAACAGCTGCTGCTTCACACTGATAAAACTATTTTCTAAATAAGTGAAAACATGATGTCCTTTAATGTGTGTGTCCCTGTTAACATGACTTTATTGGGCCTGAAAACCCGACATCCACCTACATCTCATCTGTTTATCAGGTCTCTACAACGACACAACTGATAACTGCATCATGCATGTGAATCATTAACTAACCATAACCTTGTGTACCAGTTACTCTGGTGTGTCCTGTTTGTAAAATTTTGTCGTATTTGTAACTTGGAGCTGTAGTATTAGTTATAAATGTTTATCTAAAGTGGACTTGTTGGTGTTTCCTTGTTCTTGCATCTCTGTCACTAAACCTTGAAAGACTTTACACCCTCTCCAATTTATAATTAAGATTAATAACATTCATAATTCAAATTGAACTCTAGTGTGGACAACATTGAACACTGTCTCCTTATTATACCTACTCTAATATCAGTAATGTTTCTGGATAAATAATTTAATGTTGGAGTTGTACACAATAATAATGAATCATTCAAATAGTCATGAAAATATTTGAGAGCACAAATTCCTGCAACCTGAACACCTCGTGTAGTAATGCTGCTAAGTGTCTAACACATGTTGCTGTCATGTAAATTGGTGTTAGCTTCTCTGTCCTCTGCTTCATTAGTTTGTGTATTAAAATTTGGCGAATTCCTGTAAACTTAGGTAAAACTTCACTCAGTATTGTGACATCAGGAATATTATTCATTTACTGACATTTTGTTGCTTTCAACTGATAAAAATATTGATAAATACTGCTCATATTTCTTCCTTTTCTATTTCGTTCATTCACCAAATCAGTCAACAAAGCAACATAACACATCACTATAACTACCATCTCTACTGTTATCAGATCATTTAAACACACATAGACACAAACATGATGAAAACTGTTGGTTACGTTACCTTTAGATGCTGAAAATAATCTGAATCAAGCCGATGAGTGAGGGTGAAATTAATCTGCAGCTTCAACCAGGAAACCAACCAGGAGACAAATGAACAAGTTACTCACAGCCGGAGGTTTATATGGTCTGCTGAGTCACAAACAATCTCAATTGCATGTACAGCAATGATCTTTAACCTGGAACAAAAGTCAAATATTAATAGGCAGTATAAATGTTTATCAGTTGGATCATAAAGTATGATGTGTTGTTGCTTTTATTCCAACAAGGAAATAAAAAGTGCTGTTGTAGGCTAAAGATCAATCCCATCCCTGCATCTGGTAGGTTGCACACAGTGTGTTTTTAAATAAATATTCTAATGATAATAGTCCACAATTGTGTGACAATGCATTGATTTTAATCATATAATATCACATTTGCTTGGGGGAGGATCCACAAACCCTCCAACTAAAGCTTCTATGGACCTTTGACCTTGTTATTGTATTTGACTGCTGCAGCTCTAATTATTTTATCAACTGGATACCATCATAAAACAACAACAATCTTATCATGTCAGCAAAATGGTGCAGAACAAGAAACACTGCAGCCAGTACTCTATTAAATATCTCAGCTATGGATACATATCCTTCTGGTTTGGTTTCGGTTTTTCAAATCACTCGTGGTCGAAGACACGAGTAAACTGTCAGGATGAAACATGAAACAGAAGAAACTCAGGAGTCGATGCTGCGATGGACAAAAGTTCAGAGTGTGTGTGTGTGTGTGTGTGTGTGTGTGTGTGCAAGTTAGAATATTTATAATTTAACAGCTATACTTTCTTCTGATAAAAAGTTATATTATAAGCCCCAGCTGTGACCTCCTGAGTTTCCTTGTCTGTCTTGTCTCCTCCCCTTGTGCTCCTCCCCTGTTTGTCTGTGTTTCCATTGGCAGAGGCAGGGCTCAGTGGTGGAGGTTTGGCACACCTGATACTCATCTCAATCAACAGCTTATGAAATTATGATAAAGGACTGGAACCAACCCCCCCCCCCCCCCCCTGTCTCTCTGCTCTCTGCCTAACACCTTTTAAAGATATAAAATTCTTATTGTCAAATTTTGCCTTATTGATAAGATTTTATCAACTGTGTTCCCAATAGACATTATGAGTCAATTTTTGTTGTCAAGTATTTTTTTCTTTTCTCTTTCATACAACATGTGTTAATTTTAAGGTGATAGATTGTTGTTTGAACAACTGCTGAAAGCTCAGACATACAGTCAGTCTGTGGATACAACTAGATGGAACTAATAGACAACAGAGACATCTAGTGGCGGAACGTGTTCATTACAGCAGAGTTCAAGCTGCTGTGAGCTCCAATACAAGTCAACTCCATCTGTCATTTGGTTTTTCATCACTTCAGTGGTCTCATGTGATGTTTGTGATGTAAGCTGTTAACCTTAAAAAAACAAAAAGAAAGAAAAAAGGTCAATTTATTCAGGCCTTTAACAGACTCACCTGAGGGGGTCCGCGGAGGTACTGCAGGGGGGTCGCGAAAGACATGTTTTTATATTCCCCTCGCAATCTTTTCCACAAATTGAAATGTCTTGAAATACACATTAACATGAATCCAACATACTGTAGTGAACAGATAAATGGAGACAGAAGACGTCTTTCAGTCAGCAGTGCACACATTCAGCGACACACAGGAGCTCTTTCAAGCTGGGCTCCGGTTCATTCACAACACCTGTCCCGCCAACGAGGAGGACCCGCCCCCATCGCTGCTGTGCCAATCACGAGGCCGTACCTTGCACATGAATACATGAACCTGTGTATTACAGACGTCCCAACTCTCCCGGAAGTTCCTGGAGTCTCCCGCATATTGATAGCAGCTCCCTGATGGCCGCAAATGCATAGACATATGGCCACCAGGGGGCAGCAGAGGAATAGCAGCGCTTTAGCATAAATCCAGATAGATAAAACAGGTGATGGTTTCCTGTGTGACCAAACATTCATTCACACAAAGAGATGACAAACTGTACCTCACTGACAATGTTGATTTTATGTGCAAGGAAGATAATCAGACTGTTTTTCTTCTGATTATTTGAATAACATTTCATCACAACTCAATTATTATCCCTTACATACGCTTCAGGGTCACAATTGAGCCATTTTTGCATTTTAGAGCTGTAAAAAAAAAAAACCACTGTACACATATAAGAAAAATACAATAAATACATTAAAATATAATTTAAAAAATGGAGTTGTAAATGTTTCAGAATATTGATATTGTTAAATTGTAATAATTAATTGTGAATATACTCTGGTTTTAAAAACCTTTTAGAGTTTATAAAATCATGAAGGAAAACACATTTTTGGTGATAATTTAAAAAAAAGATTTGTGAATAAAAATATTTTATATAATAATGATAATTTAATTTAAAGTTGATCTTTCCACTCATCATGTATTTGGACATTTTTAACAGGCTGTTTTAAATGTTCTTTAATGATGACGTCATGCAAAGAGTGACACGGTCACGCCCACGTCATGACGGACGTCTCTAGCGTCAAATCCGAGCTCCAGGTTGCCCTAGCAACTCCACGGATGGACCAATCAGAGGGAAGCCACCTCTCCTCCCCTCCTCCCCCACATCAACCAGCTGACACCACCGCTGGAGCAGGGAGGCGGAAGAAGACCCACAGATACTTAAAATCCTTTGTTTGAGGCAGCAACCCCCCCCCCCTTCAACACACACACACACTCCCAACCCTGAGGGGGCAGTATACCTTTTTCCAGCAGAGCACCATGGCCTCAGATTTGGAGGTGCTGACTCTCATCCTGGCCGTTTCACATGTAGAGTCCAACAGAACAACATCAACCACAAAAACCAGAGAAGCAATTCTGAGGTCCCCAGCTGGACTCTCTCTTCTCCGGCTGCATCTTGAGATTCTGTCTATATTTATGCACTATGATAAATTCAGTGGAATGACAATTAAATATAAAGATAAAATAAAAGATTTCTAGATTAGAAAACAATATTAACCACATCTTTTTCAAAGTGCAGTGTCTCTATTTTTCTACATTTCACTTCCAGATGTTTGTTTTTCACATCGCTCACGATCGAAGAGACGAGTCGACCGTCAGGATGAAACAGAAGAAATTCAGGAGTCGAGTGAGAGAGAAAATGTATATAAATCAGAACATTTATAACAGCTACAGTTTCTTCTGATGAACAGTTATAGTGAATCCTTCCAAAAGCTGAATAAATAATGATGACAAATCAAAGTAGGTCTTCATGATCTATCATTTCTTTTCACTTTAATTTGCTGTGTGTAACAATGAAAAGCATTAAACATAGAGAACAGGCAATAAATAAGAACAGAGATTCATTATTTATCTTTAGTGCTGGATTGAGTGGTGTTATTGTGTCTGTCAGGATATCTGATCAGTCGTTTCTATTTTCAATTTTAAAAAATCTTTTTAGTTTTGCATTTTGAAGTTTCTAATTTCATGGTGGGAAAAACATAATTAATTCTTGAAAATCTTTTTTTTAATTTTTTCCTTCATTTCCATAATTCACTGTTTGATACAAGACTTTACACCCAGCAGCTGCTCACACACACACTCCACTCCGACTTTTATTCATGCTGGAAATCTTTATTTGATTTATATGTGAGGTTACAGATTAGATCAGAGAGAAAGAAAGAAAGAGATCAACAGATATTCTGTTTGTTCGTTCTGGAGAATTACTGCACAGGACGAATCTTCATGCTGATGGTCTTCAGGGAGTAGTTACTGCCCTTCCAGTGGTACCAGTCCACTCCTACATGACTGATAGTGGCATCAGCCCCCCAGCGATAAACGCCGTTGGGGTTTGTATAGACACAGGCGTTGTACCAGAACGCCCCCAGCCTGAGTCTGGCACAGTTAGCGCTGCTGTGAGAGTCCTGGTCTTTGTCGAAGGTGGAGAACTTCTGTCCGTTGTGATAACTCAGGGAGTCTCCTACAGAAACACAAGAAACAACAAGTGTATGATCACAACACTGCTGCTAATGACACCATATTATATAATGTTATATAACTATTAACACTACAACTGTCACTACTAATACAGTACTAATGCTATGGCCACCACTTGTACAAATACTTCCAGTACTACTAGTACTGCATCTGCTGCTGCTACTGTAACATAACAACATGCAGTATGTCATGTAGACAAGAACTGTAAAAGGTTGAAGGGATAAAAACACCTGAAACCTGCTGGGGCTCATTTACATTTTTCTTTAAATGTGTTTATAAAAACCAAAGCTTCATGTAATTAATAAAACATGAGCAGAACACAGATTTGTTGGTACTGAGCGGAAAATCTTTGTGAATCTGTCTTTAGCTGAAGGAATCACACAAATAATCCAATATAAGGACAGAAATCCTCAGTGTCTCCATGTGGAAACCAAACATCAGACAAACAGAAGTACTAACTGCTAACAGTAACTGACCTGCTCCTCCATTATTGAATCCAGACACATGCAGTTTGTATCCATACGTCTCTGATTCAATGGAGAACGAGGAGTAACGAGCAAACACTTTGTTCCCACTGAAGTCCTCCATGTCGATGCGAAGCTCGACCTTTTTCCTCCGAGTCAGATGGAAGAGATTCTCCAGGCCTGAAAACACACAAACATGAAGTCAAATCAGAGTTTGTTTGTTTTAATGAACAGAGAGTTTCATGAAGTCACATGACTGTTCTCACCCAGCCAGTACTCTCCAGCAGCGCTACCAAAGCCCTTCTTGTAGTGATCCCAGGGCCTGTAGAAGTTCACCGAGCCGTCCATCCTCCTCTGGAACACCTGGGGGTTATTATGACGGTCAAACAGGAAGTGTTCATACTGAAAACCACTCAGCTGTGACTTGATGACTTCTGTTCAAAAACTCACCGTCCAGCCTCCTCCTGCTGAGTCCATGTCACAGTACACCTACACACAAACACACTCATTAGTAAATATGATCCTTTACTAAAACTATATTCAACCAATCAGCAGCTGCCACGTCTTGAGTCTGAAGCACCTTAAAGTGTCACTGACAGCTGCTAGCTGCTCCAACTGACTCCTATTCAACAAGTCTCAACTTCTCTCTAGAAATACTGAGTCAGTCGTTGTTTTCAACGAGTCATTCTGGTCTCAATCTCTAAATTCAGGCCCTCTAATAAGTGTGCTGGTGGTCATTTAAAAAATATTACTTTTAATAAGATGCAACCTCCAGGAAATCTATTAGTGTGTCTCAGAGCCTCCAGTGTTGTTGTTCAGTGGAGGAGAGATACACCAGCTTCAGCAGCATCAGATTGCATCGTAAAGTCCACGTCAGTGAACCCAACTCATAGTAAAACATAAAGCTCGTCTCCAGAGTGTCAGGAGGAGGAATAATGTGTCTGTTTCCCAGTCACAGTTTCTTCAGGAGTTTTATGTTGACTTCTGTCTGCTGACACTAACAGACAATTAATGATTTTTAAGGTAAAGTACTGTTTCAAAATGATATAATCATCTTTGTCAGGTTCATCAATGATGAAGTGATCTGAAGTCTAGAGTTTTTCAATGTGTAGACTCATCCTTACTTTATTGGACTCAGTAGTAGCATTTCCTTGATATGATTGGTCTGAAATGTACCTCCCTCCTTGATTAATCCCTAGTTGATGTGTTTTTAAACAAAGGATTTCAGATAGTTATACTAAAATTTGTTTTTTAAATGCAAAAAAAATGAATGTAGAATGTCAAATTCACTCTGTCTAAATGATTAAATAAGGCATGTGCTGATAAAACCATTTGATTCCTATCAAGCTTTGATTTGAAGTGTCATTACTGAGTCAAATGTATGAAATTTGTCCCTTGCAGCCAAAATGGTCCAAAAAGCTTGTTAGCATGCAGTATGCTAACAAAAGCAACATGTGCAGAATGCCAACAATACTCTCCAGTATGCATCTGACCAGTCTACCTCACCTACTGTGTCCCACAATGCAAAGCACTGGAATATCAGACGAACTGACTGAGTGATGAAGTTATACCATTGGTTGGCGGAATGCCACCACTTCCTGTATCTGTTTCAAATTAAAAGCAGTTAAATCTTTGGTAAAATCAATAAGACCACAAGATGCTGCTTGGTAGCAGTGATTAGTGAGCTGTGAATACAGACGCTGATGAGTTTTGATTCAAACAGACTCTAGGACTCTTTCACATGAAAACACTCACACACACCTACATTTCTTTTCTTGCTTGATTTAATACAACTATTGAAAACTGAACTGAGTTGTGGTCCATCTGTTTTTGCAGTGCAGGTTTTGGTGACGTATATTTTATTGCTTTTTGCTGTTTGACTTATTGTCTTGTATGATTTGACGATGCTGCTTTCTTTCTGTTTCACAGTTATTATTATTATTTTTTAAAGATTTTGTTGGCATAGACGCCTTTATTTATTAGTACAGGACAGGGAGAGAGAGGATGAAGTGTACCTGTACAGCAGACGTGGCTCCGATGGGATTGATGGTGTACACTCCACTGGGTCGGCTTTTATCATTGTTACGGATGTCACTGCAGTCCAGCGGGAGATACAGACGGTAGCTGCAGGTCAACACTGGAGCCAGGAGGAGGAGGAAGACTGAAACCAGCTGCAACAGAAACACAGCAGCACACATGAAACAGAAGATGTTAAAGAACAGTTCAGTTCATATGAGCAGTGAGAGAGGTTTTCCTCTCTGTAATCATTCCTCCTGTTCATACTGACTATTAAAAGATCTCCTTCAAATGTGTTTCCAGTGTTCAGTGATGGAGGACTGTATCACAGTGAGTCACACAGTCATTTAAAGTAGATGATCAGCTTCTATTGAGCTTCAGCAGTCTGAGTTAGTCATATCAAGTGATATCTGACACATTTACAGTCTTTCTAGCAGTAAATTCCCTCTTAGTGTTTCCTGTTGAGCTGTGGTGGAAGTATAGTAACAAAAAGACTTTGCTACTAAAAACACTGTAACGTTGAAACATAGAAGATGAAGATTTGACTCATTTGGACGCTGAAGCTTCATATTAGCTTCACATCAACTTTTAAATCCATGTTTCCACAGAAGGAGGACTGTGGATTTAGTCCTCCATCACTTCCATTGCAAACATTATGAAGGATCTAATGGTCAGTATGAACAGGAGGAATCATTACACACAGAACAATTGCTTCAGTGTTCATTTAGGCTCCTGACTGCTGGTTTAAAACACTTTCAAAACTGTGAACCCGTACTTTAAGCAACTGTTTCTCTTAAAATCAAAATTGAAATGATTATGGATCCCTAGTCAACACATCCTCTAACAAACTGAAAGGCCTGATCAACATGAATTCAGTCAGGTGTATAAAGTCTCAAACTTACCTTCATCGTCAGAGTTCTGCTGAGGTGATGTGAAGAAAATCTTGATATCACTCAGTCTGTATGCTCTGATGTGTCTGAGCTGTATTTATATCCCAAAGATTCTACCTAATCCTACCTAACCACTCCTCATGCCTGAACCTCACCAGTGTGAGCAGGTAGTGGGCGTATTGTCTGGCAGACAATGGCAGGTGTGCTGTGTGTCTCTGGGTTTGTGGGTGGAGACAAAAGAATAGACTTCATGCTGACAGAGTTTACAGATCACTGATAATAATTATAACTGATGTTTTAACAATAAAGAATGAAATTAAAAGAGGGGGCCTGGGACTTCCAGATATGCAGTTATATTACTGGGCTGCCCAAGTAAGACCATTGTTCTACTGGTCTGAAGATGAAGAGACCCTCTCCTGGACACAAATAGAAAAACCCATCCTAAATATAAAAGATTTATCGCATATCCCGTATTGTTTTAATAACAAAACTCTAAAGAAATACACAGACAACCCGATTATTATTCACTCAGTTAATATTTGGAGCAAAATTAACCGTTATATAGGGCAAGTCACCTCCTTATCTCCACTTACCCCTATCATGTCTAACCCATCCTTAGATTTTGTGCAGAAGGACCTGGGCTTTAAAGTGTGGGCCCAGAAGAATATCATCAAGATTGACGACCTATATGATGGTAACACTTTAAAGTCATTTCAGCAGTTGAGAGACTCCCACACATTACCAGTCATAGAATTTTACCCAGTTTGGGTCAATATGGCACCAATACATTATTAGGTCAATGTTACTTTGTACCAATTTATTTTACACACATGTTCAACCTTTGGCTATATATTGTCACAAATCTATTGTTTCCTCTACAAAGTGATGTGCAAATTATGTTAAAAAGATACACAAGTTAATAACAATCATTAACCAACAGTGACAGTTCTGTCCCTATCCCAGTCCACCGTTCCGCCTCTGTAATAGTCCTGCTGCCAAAAAAGCCCACCATCAGTAGCCGGTAGACTCTCCACACTGCTCTGACCCACCTAGAGCAGCAGGGGAGCTATGTAAGGCTGCTCTTTGTAGACCAGCTCTGCATTTAACACCAGCCAGACTCTACTTCCTGAAGATCCTCAGGATGAACCACCTGACACAGGAACTGCTTGTGTCCGTCTACCGCTGCTCCATAGAGAGCGTACTGATCTACTGCATCTGTGTGTGGTTTGCCAGCTGCACAGTAGCAGAGAGGAAAAGTCTCCAGAGGGTTGTCACCACCGCCCAGGTTTGCCCTCTCCCCTCTCTGGAAGATCTCTACAGCTCCCACTGTCTCAAAAAAAGCCCACAGCATCCTCAAGGACCCATACCACCTGTGACACAATCTGTTTGACTTGCTGCCCTCAGGCAGATGTTATAGGACAATAAAAACACAGACAAACAGATTGAAAAACTGTTTTTATGCAGTTGTTTTTATGCAGTTGCTTTCGTTGGTGTGAAAGCATCAATCACACTCGGGTGCGCACTAAATCAAGCGGACCGAGACCTCCAAAAAAAGGTGGTCTCGGTCCACTTGACTCTGCACCAAATGCCGATCTACCGGAAGATGAGGGAACATCAATCTGTTACTTTTACTGTTAATTTTAACTATCTAACAATGACAGGGACGACTACCCTTCCAGTCTGAATACAAGGACTTCAATAGGGAAAAATCTATGGATTGACCATTCGCACTCCAGAGCAAAACACAGGACTGTTTTTTTTTGGATGAACTTATTGTCAGCAGTCAACAGGACAACATCATTTGTTTGTACTTTCCAAAACTGTTTCAAATCACTGTTCAAAATAATAGTGTTAATAATGCCACAACACTGTGGGTAAGGTCACTTTGGCAATCATTCATTTTATTATGTCTCCAGGAAGAAGACTACCAGGTGACGGTAAGGCTGACATTTCTGTATCCTCATTCGCATGCATCAGTGTTGTTTTGTATGAATCATTGCCAACACTGTCTGTGCCAGCATCTGTGCTTCAATAACAAGAATAGTGAGAAACCCTGAATGTGTGAAACTCCACAGGTTAGTATAACTCATATGAACCAAGACAGCAGGACAAAGTGAAGCTATTGTAAACAAGGCTGGTATATGCTTCTATACTTCAGAAATAAGTGTGGAAAAAGTTTCATGTCAAACAAGCATTCAAGTACTGCATTATTATCATAAAGCAAAAATATGGTTTATGATGCAGCTAGTAAATTTGTGAGGTAAATGAGGTGAATCAGAAAGGATTGTGAAGGATTGTTAAGACTGATGTTTCTGATGTCTGATTAAAGACAGAAACTGCTGTCAAAACAGGAATAAGGATGTAACTAGAAAAAACAATAATTCTGTTTGTGTGTGTCTGGCAATAAATCAAGAATGTCTTTCTGATGGTAAGTGGGGGAAAACCAAGCTCAGTGCGTGACATTATTAGTTTCCTTGTACCTGTTGGGTGTTGTGTTACAGACACCTTAAACTCTTCTTCATTGGTCCTGTGTGTGTGCAGGCTGCTGTTTCCTCATTAAATCACTGATGGAAAATGACAGTTCAAGTTCACTCGTATCAAAGTACAAAGTCTGACTGGTCTAACGGGGAAAGTCAGTCAGGTCAGATGGTGTCATGTTACTCTTCAGGATGTGTTTACTCTCTGTAAAGGTTGTGATGTTTCAGTGTATAAAACTCATATAAAAGTCACTTGTTTCTGTCTATTCAACATTATAATAAAGACTTGAAGTCTGATGAATCTGAAACATCCAAATGTAAATTCACATGTGGATTTCGACTCACTTTCCTTCTATATATGTAATTTCCCCATCATAGACTAATACAGGATGATCTTATCTTAAAAGGCTGTAGGGGCGGATCTAGAAACTTTGACATATGATTGGTGGGTGTTCTCTAGCGCCACATAGTTAACACAGGAAGTGTCGTTTAACCCCATCACACAATGTTCAATGAAACCCCGGATGCAAAGACATCGACGTGCCCGCTGTGCAAACCTGCAGACTGCAGTGCAGCCCAAGGTGCAAAGGGTGCGAAGACCCGTTAACGCTGCTTGCAGTTTTAATTGTAATTGAGGTTACAGTAATTCATATTATCCATTGAATAATTCAAAACAAATGATAGGCTGCAGGTTGTGATGGACATTTTTCATTGATTTGAATCCCTGCAGATGATTATATTGAGTTGTGATGAAATTAAGACTTAAATCTCTCCTCTTTCACATTCAGCTCTTTGTGAGTCTTTATTTGATATTTTTGAAGTCATTATAACCCTAATCCTTTAATAATGAAATATGAAATCAGAAAATACTTTTAAACTGCTTTAATTTATAGCATTTATATACTGTTACTTTGCATTAAGGGACACATATTCTTCACATTTCCAGCTGTATATTCATATTCTGTCCCGTCTTCTTCTACATCGACCCATAGTTTGACGAGGACCCAAGGATGGTGCGAGTGGACACCATCACTCTGTCCTTCACCTTCTTCGAGGCCAAAGAGGGTCAGAAGCTTCCTCTGCTGGGACCCAGCTACAACTGACAGAGACGACTCTGAAAAACTCAACCTGGGGGAGAATTACTCAGAAGTTGTAAAACCGCCAATGTAACAATAATACATTACGAGTAAAATTTTAAAATCGCTGTTTGATACAAGACTTTACACCCAGCAGCTGCTCACACACAAACTCCACTCTGACTTTTATTCATGCTGGGAATCTTTATTTGATTTATATGTGAGGTTACAGATTAGATCAGAGAGAAAGAAAGAAAGAGATCAACAGATATTCTGTTTGTTCGTTCTGGAGAATTACTGCACGGGACGAATCTTCATGCTGATGGTCTTCAGGGAGTAGTTATGACCCTTCCAGTGGTACCACTCCACTCCTACAGCATTGATAGTGGAATCAGCCCCCCAGCGATAAACCCCGTTAGGGTTTGAATCGTAACAGTCTTTGTACCAGAACGCCCCCAGGTACAGTCTGGCACAGTTACCGCTGTAGGAGTCCTGGTCTTTGTCGAAGGTGGAGAACTTCTGTCCGTTGTGACGACTCAGGGAGTCTCCTACAGAAAACAACAAGAAAACAACAAGTGTATGATCACAACACTGCTGCTAATGACACCATATTATATAATGTTATATGACTATTAACACTACAACTGTCACTACTAATACAGTACTACTGCTATGGCCACCACTTGTACAAATACTTAATACAATTAATCCAATATAAGGACAGAAATCCTCAGTGTCTCCATGTGGAAACCAAACATCAGACAAACAGAAGTACTAACTGCTAACAGTAACTGACCTGCTCCTCCATCAGTGAATCCAGACACATGCAGTTTGTATCCGTGGGACTCTGGGTCGATGGAGAACGAGGAGTAACGAGCAAACACTTTGTTCCCACTGAAGTCCTCCATGTCGACCAGCAGCTCAAACTTTTTCCTCAGAGTCAGATGGAAGAGAGTCTCCAGGCCTGAAAACACACAAACATGAAGTCACATCAGAGTTTGTTTGTTTTAATGAACAGAGAGTTTCATGAAGTCACATGACTGTTCTCACCCAGCCAGTACTCTCCAGCAGCGCTACCAAAGCCCTTCTTGTAGTGATCCCAGGGCCTGTAGAAGTTCACCGAGCCGTCCATCCTCCTCTGGAACACCTGGGGGTTATTATGACGGTCAAACAGGAAGTGTTCATACTGAAAACCACTCAGCTGTGACTTGATGACTTCTGTTCAAAAACTCACCGTCCAGCCTCCTCCTGCTGAGTCCATGTCACAGTACACCTACACACAAACACTCATTAGTAAATATGATCCTTTACTAAAACTATATTCAACCAATCAGCAGCTGCCACGTCTTGAGTCTGAAGCACCTTAAAGTGTCACTGACAGCTGCTAGCTGCTCCAACTGACTCCTATTCAACAAGTCTCAACTTCTCTCTAGAAATACTGAGTCAGTCATTGTTTTCAACGAGTCATTCTGGTCTCAATCTCCAAATTCAGGCCCTCTAATAAGTGTGCTGGTGGTTATTTTGGAAATTATTGCTCCATTAAAAGGACCAGTGTGTAAGATTAAGGGGACGTATTGTCAGACATTGATTATAATATTTATAATTATGTTTTTATAAGTGTATTAAAACCTGAAAATAAGAATTGTAGTAATGTTAGCATAGAATGAACCTCTATATCTACAGAGGTCCTCTTCCACAGAGCCTACCATGTTTCTACAGAAGTCCAAAACGGACAAACCAAACACTGGCTTGTTATGACCTGACTCAAGTGGCCACAACAAAAGGGAGACACACCATGTTAAAAAACGACAGATTCAAAATCTTGTTATTATCCATTGTGTCAAAACTTCATCTGAAACCCTAACCCAAATAAATGTAGTGGAGTAGAAAGTTCAATATTTCCCTCTGACATGTAGAAAGTAGCATCACATGGAAATACTACAGTAAAGTACAAGTACCTCAAACTGTACTACAGTAAAGTACTAGTACCTCTAAATTTTCCTTAAGTACAGTACTTGAGTAAATGTACTGAGTAACTTTCCACCACTGTGTGACAGTGTGAGGGTTCATGTGTAGTTTGTGTCCTGCTGAAAGCTCAGACATACAGTCAGTCTGTGGATACAACTAGATGGAACTAATAGACAACAGAGACATCTAGTGGTGGAACGTGTTCATTACAACAGAGCCTCCAGTTATATCTGCTGGTTTAGTAGAATCAACCTGAACTGTCTTCACATGGTGATGGACTCATCTTTGAACCAACATCTTCTAACTGTGTCCCAGAGAGGATGAAGTGTACCTGGACAGCAGACGTGGCTCCGATGGGATAGATGGTGTACACTCCACTGAGTTGGCTGTTGTCATTGTTATGGATGTCATTGCAGTCCAGCGGGAGGACGAGAGGTAAGCAGCAGGTCAACACTGGAGCCAGGAGGAGGAGGAAGACTGAAACCAGCTGCAACAGAAACACAGCAGCACACACAAAATAAAATAAAACTAAACTCAGAGAAGATTCACGTCAAATTTTGTTGAAACAACTGATTGTATTTTGGGATTTTGTGGATTTTAAAACAGAATCACATTGTGAAATTTTAAAGGTGCAGAGAAAATACAGAAAATTAAGTTGTAGAAACTCTTTTATCACCACAGACATTTGTTCATATTAATTCAGTCAGGTGTGTAAAGTCACAAACTTACCTTCATCATCAGAGTTCTGCTGAGAGGATCTGATGAAAATCTTGATGTCAGTCAGTCTGGATGCTCTGATGTGTCTGAACTGTATTAATATCACAAATATTAATAAATGACTGAACAGCTGCTGCTTCACACTGATAAAACTATTTTCTGAACAAGTGGAAACATGATGTCTTTGTGTGTGTTCCTGTTAACATGACTTGTGTGTGTGTTCCCAAACCTGACATCCACCTACATTGTGGGGACTCTGCTCCATTACTGGGACAAAAGAGACTCTTCTCACAATGTTAACTGTTTACCATGAGGTTAAGATCTGTAGGGTTAAGGTTAGCATTAGGCATTAGGTCATTAGGTCAGACCTGGCTGAAAGTAGTCCACCAGTTCATCTCCTCTGACACCAACATATTCCATGGCTGTGTCTCAAATGGCGCACTTGCACACTTCAAGCACTATGTTTTAGGGCATAGTGCGTTCACACTGAAGAACAAGCGAAAACTCAGTGCTCTGAAAGTACCCGGATGGTGCACTCATAACGGACAAAAAATCCAGTGAGAGATGATGGACACTACTCACACTAAACGGACGCCATTTTGCCTACGTAGCGGAAGGGGAGGGACTTTTTGCCCAGTTTTCAGATGTCAATAATGTCAATATTTTCGCGGGTCGGAGAATCGCGATCAAATGTTAGCCCGTCACTTCCGCTAAGTGCTAAACGCCAGTGCTCCATTTGAGACAATACTTACCCACGACAGTGTGCACTACAGAGGTAAGTGCTCAGTGCGCACTCTGCACTACATTCTGGTGCACTCACGTAAGTGCTCCATTTGAGACACAGTCCCTGTCTTCTTAGCTGTGGATTCCTGTGCTTTAGAGACCCTTACCTGGTCAACATGTCAGTCTACCTGTCCCCAACTGAACTATTGTGTGTGTGAGCGTATTCACCTCGCTCCACTCATCCACTGGTCGGTTTGGCTTCCCCAGTCTGGGCCCTCTGATTCTTCCCAAGCCCACAGACACTCTTTACCTTAACATTACACTGAACTGTGTTGCTACTCATCTGTTTGCCTCTGAACCTTTTTTTTTTTTACTATTATTGTTTTTTATTGCTTGTGTATTTATTAATTATTGTTTTTTATTCTTTTCATTTATGCTTTTTTACTGTCTGCTTTACTGCTGCAATATTGTACATTTCCCCATCATGGGACTAATAAAAGAATTTATTATCTTATCTTAACCTGCTGAAGTCATTACCAACTAATCCTGTTATCTGGTGTACTGAATTTGGGTCCAACACACACCTGTTACAGTGAGGGTTCCCAACTCCTCACTGATCATCTAAACACCTTGAAGCATGGTCACTAAACCAGATCACTGACCAAAACTACCTTTTATCCTTCAAACTAGAAGATACAGCAAGATAGAAAGACCGATTCATACCCCAGTGTGAATGGATGATACCTCTTGGATAAACCTTCACCATTGGCTTTCATAGCTCACCTTTGAGAGCCAATCACACACAGAGATTAGCTGACATTGACTCTAATCTTATTGTGAACTCTGACTTTTAGGACATAAATGATTTACTAAACAACTGTTCAAAGGGCAAACAACAATAAGTAACAGGACAAATATTTATCAGAACACACACAATAAATTAGTTTCTTATCTGAGACTCTGTGGTTCTTGGTTGCTGACTGTTTTTCTTGTCTTTCTTTCTACAGTGCCAGTTGAAAGCTTGCATTGTGGTAGTGTGAAGATGTGATTTAGAACAATAGGAAACCTCAAAATATTGAGTCATGAGTTAAGGATCAGGACTAAGGGAGCATAAACCAGGAGCTCTCCTCCAATGTAAACTTTTGAAATCCTAACCGGCCAACTCATAATTACAAGCTCCAGACTCCAGCTTCTCATCTCTGGACATCAAACTCCATCGTCTGTGAGAAGCAGCCCCAGTGAACAAGCAAGTTAACTGCAAAACCTTCATCAACTTGCTTAAACTTGTTCTTTCATAATTTGTAACTTCAATCAGCAATTCAGGACAAAGCTGCTGTACCTTTAATTTGACTCGCAGCTTCTCAGGTGACACTCATCTCAAATTTTTATCAGATCTCTACAACTACACAACAGATAATGCATGTTTATCATTCACTAGCCATAACCTTGGAACCTCTCAAATGTATAATTAAGATTAATAACATTCATAATTCAAATTGAACTCTTGTGTGGACAGCATTGAACACTGTCTCCTTATAATACCTACTCTAATATCAGTAATGTTTCTGGATAAATGATTTTCAACAATAACTCATAATTCTATCAAAAAACTATTTGAGAGGACAAATTCTTACAACCTGAATGTCTCGTGTAGACACAGTGAAACTATGTTAAGTGTCTACTATGTTTTACTGTCATGTAAGTTGGTGTTAGCTTCTCTGTCCTCTCCTCTGCTTCATTAGTTGGTAATGTGTATTAAAATCTAGCAAATTCCTGTAAACTTAGCTACTGGCTCAAACTCTCAGGAGTGCCTGATAGTGACTGTAAATATCTGTGTTCTTCATTCTTTATAAACTTCACTCAGTATTTTAATGTCAGGAATATTATTTATTTTACTGACATTTTTGATTTCTTTCAACCAGTAAGTATATTGATAAATACTGTATTTGTATTACTTTCTTCTTCTATTTCGTTCATTCACCAATGAAGTCAATAAAGCAACATAACACATGACTATAACTACCATCTCTACTGTTATCAGATCATTTAAACACACATAGACACAAACATGATGAAAACTGTTGGTTACGTTACCTTTAGATGCTGAAAATAATCTGAATCAAGCCGATGAGTGAGGGTGAAATTAATCTGCAGCTTCAACCAGGAAACCAACCAGGAGACGAATGAACAAGTTACTCACAGCCGGAGGTTTATAAGGTCTGCTGAGTCACAAACAATCTCAATTGTATGTACAGTAATGATCTTTAACCTGGAACAAAAGTCAAATATTAATAGGCAGTATAAATGTTTATCAGTTGGATCATAAAGTATGATGTGTTGTTGCTTTTATTCCAACAAGGAAATAAAAAGTGCTGTTGTAGGCTAAAGATCAATCCCATCCTGCATCTGGTAGGTTGCACACAGTGTACTTTTAAATAAATATTCAAATGATAATAGTCCACAATTGTGTGACAATGCATTGATTTTAATCATATAATATCACATTTGCTTGGGGGAGGATCCACAAACCCTCCAACTAAAGCTTCTATGGACCTTTGACCTTGTTATTGTATGTGACTGCTGCAGCTCTAATTATTTTATCAACTGGATACCATCATAAAACATCAACAATCTTATCATGTCAGCAAAATGGTGCACAACAAGAAACACTGAAGCCAGTATTCTATTAAATATCTCAGCTATGGATACATATCCTTCTGGTTTTGTTTTGTTTTTCACATCACTCGTGGTCGAAGACACGAGTAGACTGTCAGGATGAAACATGAAACAGAAGAAACTCAGGAGTCGATGCTGCGATGGACAAAAGTTCAGAGCTTTTGTGTGTGTGTGTGTGTGTGTGTGTGTGTGTGTGTGTGTGTGTGTTTGTTTGTGTGTGTGTGTGTGTGTGTGTGTGTGTGTTTGTGTGTGTGTGTATGGGTGTGAGTGTGTGCAAGTTAGAATATTTATAATTTAACAGCTATAGTTTCTTCTGATTAAAAGTTATATTATAAGCCCCAGCTGTGACCTCCTGAGTTTCCTTGTCTGTCTTGTCTCCTCCCCTTGTGCTCCTCCCCTGTTTGTCTGTGTTTCCATTGGCAGAGGCAGGGCTCAGTGGTGGAGGTTTGGCACACCTGATACTCATCTCAATCAACAGCTGCAGCATCAAGATAGTTCCGCTACTCATGTGGTAACGCTCGGCAGAAGAGCGTGTTTTCTTGTGTCTTTTGCATTGTGTGATTACTTCTATTGTAACCGCTCTCTCCTGTTCCCTATACAGTTTTGCCTACCCCATCCGCTGGTGTCCTGCCTCTGCCCCTTGGATCCTGCTCCCTGTGCACTGCCTTCCCAGTTTGGACCTTGCCACACCAACCTTCCCTGGAAGCCTTACCCCAGACCCAGCCACTGCTCCCTCACTGCCCCACTCACCTTGTCATTAAACCCTGCCTTTGAGTTTACCTTGTGTGTGTTTGCTCGTCTCTGTGGTCTGCTCTGGGGTCCTACTATTTCTGGTTGTGACAGAAATCAATAATTATGAAAAACAGTGTTTCTCATTGTTTGGGTCACTACCCAAAGCTGGTGAGCATAGGTGAAGGTTGGGACGTTGACTGACTGCTAAACTGAGAGCTTCACCTTCAGGCTCAGCTCTTTCTTCAACAGGACGGTCATCACTACTGATGCTGCACCCATCCACCTGTTGCTGCACCCATCCACCTGATGCTGCACCCATCCACCTGTTGCTGCACCCATCCACCTGCTGCTGCACCCATCCACCTGATGCTGCACCCATCCACCTGTCAATCTAACGCCCCCCCCACACACACACTCCCAACCTTGAGGCAGTCCACCTTTTTCCAACAGAGCACCATGGCCTCAGATTTGGAGGTGCTGACTCTCATCCTGACAGCTTCACGTGTAGAGTCCAACAGAACAACATCAACCACAAAAACCAGAGAAGCAATTCTGAGGTCCCCAAGCTGGACTCTCTCTTCCCCGGCTGCATCTTGAGATTCTGTCCATATTTATGCACTATGATAAATTCAGTGAAATGACAATTAAATATAAAGATGAAATAAAAGATTTCTAGATTAGAAAACAATATTAACTACATCTTTTTCAAAGTGCAGTGTCTCTTTTGGTCAGATTTCATTCCAGAAACTAAAATGTGTTTAAAAGAATTAAAAACAGATTACATTTATAAAAAGGTTTTCAGACTTTAATAAAGGATAACATATTTGTTTTTAGGTGTAACATTTCTAAGAAAAGAGAACCTGGATTATTTTTCTACATTTCACTTCCAGATGTTTGTTTTTCACATCGCTCGCAATCGAAGAGACGAGTCGACCGTCAGGATGAAACAGAAGAAATTCAGGAGTCGATGCTGCGATGGACAAAAGTTCAGAGAATGAACTGATTCAGACTGTCGCTGTGTGTGTGTGTGTGTGTGTGTGTGTGAAAGAGAAAATTTATATAAATCAGAACATTTATAACAGCTACAGTTTCTTCTGATGAACAGTTATAGTGAATTCTTCCAAAGACTGAATAAATAAATGATAACAAATCAAAGTTGGTCTTCATGATCTATCATTTCTTTTCACTTTAATTTGCTGTGTGTAACAATGAAAAGCATTAAACATAGAGAACAGGCAATAAATAAGAACAGAGATTCATTATTTATCTTTAGTGCTGGATCGAGTGGTGTTATTGTGTCTTTGAGGATATCTGATCAGTCGTTTCTATTTTCAATTTTAAAAAATTTTTTTAGTTTTGCATTTTGAAGTTTCTAATTTCATGGTGGGAAAAACATAATTAATTCTTGAACATCTTTTTTTATTTTTTCCTTCATTTCCATAATTCACTGTTTGATACAAGACTTTAAACCTAGCAGCTGCTTAAACTCCACTCTGACTTTTATTCATGCTGGAAATCTTTATTTGATTTATATGTGAGGTTACAGATTAGATCAGAGAGAAAGAAAGAAAGAGATCAACAGATATTCTGTTTGTTCGTTCTGGAGAATTACTGCACAGGACGAATCTTCATGCTGATGGTCTTCAGGGAGTAGTTGTCACCCTTCCAGTGGTACCACTCCACTCCTAAAGCATGGATAGTGGCATCAGCCCCCCAGCGATAAACCCCGTTAGGGTTTGTAGAGAGGCAGGCGTTGTACCAGAACGCCCCCAGGAACTTTCTGGCACAGTTTACGCTGCTGTTAGAGTCCTGGTCTTTGTCGAAGGTGGAGAACTTCTGTCCGTTGTGAAAAAGCAGGCCGTCTCCTACAGAAACACAAGAAAACAACAAGTGTATGATCACAACACTTCTGCTAATGACACCATATTATATAATGTTATATAACTATTAACACTACAACTGTCACTACTAATACAGTACTACTGCTATGGCCACCACTTGTACAAATACTTCCAGTACTACTAGTACTGCATCTGCTGCTGCTACTGTAACATAACAACATGCAGTATGTTATGTAGACAAGAACTGTAAAATGTTGAAGGGATAAAAACACCTGAAACCTGCTGGGGCTCATTTACATCTTTCCTTTAAATGTGTTTATAAAAACCAAAGCTTCATGTAATTAATAAAACATGAGCAGAACACAGATTTGTTGTTACTGAGTTGAAAATCTTTGTGAATCTGTCTTTTGCTGAAGGAATCACACAAATAATCCAATATAAGGACAGAAATCCTCAGTGTCTCCATGTGGAAACCAAACATCAGACAAACAGAAGTACTAACTTCTAACAGTAACTGACCTGCTCCTCCATCAGTGAATCCAGACACATGCAGTCTGTATCCGTACGTCTCTGATTCGATGGAGAACGAGGAGTAACGAGCAAACGCTTTGTTCCCACTGAAGTCCTCCATGTCGACACGAAGCTCGATGTTTCTGCTCTGAGTCAGATGGAAGAGACTCTCCAGGCCTGAAAACACACAAACACGAAGTCACATCAGAGTTTGTTTGTTTTAATGAACAGAGAGTTTCATGAAGTCACATGACTGTTCTCACCCAGCCAGTACTCTCCAGCAGCGTTACCAAAGCCTTTCTTGTAGTGATCCCAGGGCCTGTAGAAGTTCACCGAGCCGTCCATCCTCCTCTGGAACACCTGGGGGTTATTATGACGGTCAAACAGGAAGTGTTCATACTGAAAACCACTCAGCTGTGACTTGATGACTTCTGTTCAAAAACTCACCGTCCAGCCTCCTCCTGCTGAGTCCATGTCACAGTACACCTACACACAAACACACTCATTAGTAAATATGATCCTTTACTAAAACTATATTCAACCAATCAGCAGCTGCCACGTCTTGAGTCTGAAGCACCTTAAAGTGTCACTGACAGCTGCTAGCTGCTCCAACTGACTCCTATTCAACAAGTCTCAACTTCTCTCTAGAAATACTGAGTCAGTCATTGTTTTCAACGAGTCATTCTGGTCTCAATCTCTAAATTCAGGCCCTCTAATAAGTGCGCTGGTGGTCATTTTGGGAATTATTGCCCCATTAAAGAACCAGTGTGTAAGATTAAGGGGACGTATTGTCAGACATTGATTATAATATTCATAATAATGTTTTTATTAGTGTATTAAAACCTGAAAATAAGAATTGTAGTGATGTTAGCATAGAATGAACCTCTATATCTACTGAGGTCCTCTTCCACAGAGACTACCATGTTTCTACAGAAGCCCAGAACAGACAAACCAAACACTGGCTTGTTATGACCTGACTCAAGTGGACACAACAAAAGGGAGACACACCATGTTAAAAAACGACAGATTCAAAATCTTGTTATTATCCATTGTGTCAAAACTTCTTCTGAAACCCTAACCCAAATAAATGTAGTGGAGTAGAAAGTACAATATTTCCCTCTGACATGTAGATAGTAGCATCACATGGAAATACTACAGTAAAGTACTAGTACCTCTAAATTGTCCTTAAGTACAGTACTTGAGTAAATGTACTGAGTAACTTTCCACCACTGTGTGACAGTGTGAGGGTTCATGTGTAGTTTGTGTCCTGCTGAAAGCTCAGACATACAGTCAGTCTGTGGATACAACTAGATGGAACTAATAGACAACAGAGACATCTAGTGGTGGAACGGGTTCATTTCAACAGAGCCTCCAGTTATATCTGCTGGTTTAGTAGAATCAACCTGAACTGTCTTCACATGGTGATGGACTCATCTTTGAACCAACATCTTCTAACTGTGTCCCAGAGAGGATGAAGTGTACCTGGACAGCAGACGTGGCTCCGATGGGATAGATGGTGTACACTCCACTGAGTTGGCTGTTGTCATTGTTATGGATGTCACTGCAGTCCAGCGGGAGGTCGAGCAGTAAGCAGCAGGTCAACACTGGAGCCAGGAGGAGGAGGAAGACTGAAACCAGCTGCAACAGAAACACAGCAGCACACAAAATAAAATGAAACTAAACTCAGAGAAGATTCACTTCCAACCTTCTTAAAACAACTGACTGTAATTTGGGATTTTTAAACAGACTACTTCAAAGAATCAGACTGAAACTACTGATCAGTTTTAATTCAGTCAGGTGTATAAAGTCACAAACTTACCTTCATCGTCAGAGTTCTGCTGAGAGGATCTGATGAAAATCTTGATGTCAGTCAGTCTGGATGCTCTGATGTGTCTTAACTGTATATATGCCCCAAAGATCAATAAATGACTAAACAGCTGCTGATTCACACTGATAAAACTATTTGCTGAACAAGTGGAAACATGATGTCCTTGAGTGGGTGTGTTCCTGATTACATGCTGTCCTCTTGTTTCTGCCCTATAGTCGGTCTGTTAGGACATAAATGGGCTTATGAGAAAAATAGAAATGAATAGAATAAAATATCTTTTCATGATTTACAGCAAACTAAAGATCTACCTTTTAAATCTGTTTTTTAATTGAACTTTATTTTATTTATTAATCTGTATTTTATTTTATCTTTTAGCCTGTTTTACTGCTTAGAATATCCTTTTATTCACAACCCACCTTTTATGTCTGCTTTGACTTCATCACATTTCCTCTGTAGTTGTTTTATTCTTTCCTTTACTTCTTATATTTGTTTTCCTTTTAATACCTAACACACACATTACCCTAACCCTGGTGTTACACACTTTATTCGATAGTGACTTTGTTTTATTACTTCTTTATTGTATTCTATCTTTTGTTTTATTAGGGTCATTCTAATTTTTACATGTTTTTAATACGTAAAGCACTTTGTGTTACATTTGCCCTGTATGAAAATACAAATACGGTTCGAGTGGTTATTTATCTCATAACAAAAGCTGCGTCCCAAATTGGGATCTATCTAATGTTCCCAAAAAAGATCATGGTGTGATATGTGTATTAACACTCAATTTAACTTAATTTCAAAATTCTTCAGTTATTCAACTTCTCTTTTGCTTCACATGCTTCTGTCTTTTGTTGTTGAACCATATACTTTGATAATCAGAGAAGAGTTTCTAATGTTTTTCATGTTTCTGGGCTGTTTCAGATTAACAGAGTTCACTTCAGGTCGTCCTGTTTTGACTGTTTGTTTTCACAGAAAGAAAAAAGATCAATTTATTCAGGCCTTTAACAGTCAAACTGCTGATCGACTCATTTTCTAATTGTGTCAACTGCAGCTGTCAGATAAATGTACTCTGTTACTTTCCACCACTGAAAATAAGACACAAGGAGATTCTTTAAGTTTAGGAATTATTTCGTTTTGGAGAAATAAAACTATAATATTTGTATCTGCCTGTATGTGCTTCACTTTGGCCACCAGGGGGCAGCAGAGGAATAACAGCGCTTTAGAATAAATCCAGATAGATAAAATAGGTGATGGTTTCCTGTGTGACCAAACATTCATTCACACAAAGAGATGACAAACTGTACCTCACTGACAATGTTGATTTTATGTGCAAGGAAGATAATCAGACTGTTTTTCTTCTGATTATTTGATAAACATTTCATCACAACTCAATTATTATCCCTTACATACGCTTCAGGGTCACATTTCAGTCATTTTTGCATTTTAGAGCTGTAAAAAAAACACTGTACACATATAAGAAAAATACAATAAATACATTTAAATATAATTTTAAAAAATGGAGTTGTAAATGTTTCAGAATATTGATATTGTTAAATTGTAATAATTAATTGTGAATATACTCTGGTTTTAAAAACATTTGAGAGTTTATAAAATCATGAAGGAAAACACATTTTTGGTGATAATTTAGAAAAAAAGATTTGTGAATAAAAATATTTTATATAATAATGATAATTTAATTTAAAGTTGATCTTTCCACTCATCATGTATTTGGACATTTTTGAGCAGTGAAACTCAGACCTCCTTCTCTCCAGCTACGCTCATCAGCTCTTCCTGGAGGATCCCAAGCTGTTCCCAGACCAGCAGAGATATCTAATCCCTCCAGTGTGTTCTGGGTCTCCTCCCAGTTGGACATACCTGGAACTCCTCTAAAGGGGGGCGTCCAGGAGGATCCTGACCAGGAGCCCAAACCACCTCTGCTGGTTCCTTTCCATGTGAAGGAGCAGCCGCTCTACTCCTAGCCTCTCCCGGATGTCTGAACTCCTGACCCTATCTCTAAGGCTGAGCCCAGACAGTCTCCGGAGGACACTCATTTGGGCCGCTTGTATCCACTATCTCATTGTTTGGGTCACTACCCAAAGCTGGTGAGCATAGGTGAGGGTTGGGATGTAGACTGAATGCTAAACTGAGAGCTTCACCTTCAGGCTCAGCTCTTTCTTCACCAGGACGGTCATCACTACTGATGCTGCACCCATCCACCTGATGCTGCACCCATCCACCTGATGCTGCACCCATCCACCTGATGCTGCACCCATCCACCTGTTGCTGCACCCATCCACCTGTTGCTGCACCCATCCACCTGTTGCTGCACCCATCCACCTGTTGCTGCACCCATCCACCTGATGCTGCACCCATCCACCTGTCAACCTAACGCTCCATCTAACCCTCAATGTAAAGAAGACCCCCAGATACTTAGTCCTTTGTCCTTTGTTTGAGGCAGCAACCCCCCCCCAATCCCAACCTTGAGACAGTTCACCTTTTTCCAGCAGAGCACCATGGCCTCAGATTTGGAGGTGCTGACTCTCATCCTGACCGTTTCACATGTAGAGTCCAACAGAACAACATCAACCACAAAAACCAGAGAAGCAATTCTGAGGTCCCCAGCTGGACTCTCTCTTCCCTGGCTGCATCTTGAGATTCTGTCCATATTCATGCACTATGATATATTCAGTGAAATGACAATTAAAAATAAAGATGAAATAAAAGATTTCTAGATTAGAAAACAATATTAACCACATCTTTTTCAAAGTGCAGTGTCTCTTTTGGTCAGATTTCATTCCAGAAACTAAAATGTGTTTAAAAGTATTAAAAACAAATTACATTTATCTCACTTTTATTTTACAGTTAAAAAGGTTTTCAGACTTTAATAAAGGATAAAATATTTGTTTTTAGGTGTAACATTTCTAAGAGAAGAGAACCTGGATTATTTTTCTACATTTCACTTCCAGATGTTTGTTTTTCACATCGCTGGCGATCGAAGAGACGAGTCAACCGTCAGGATGAAACAGAAGAAAGAGACTTTACACCCAGCAGCTGCTCACACACACACACTCCACTCTGACTTTTATTAATTCTGGAAATCTTTATTTGATTTATATGTGAGGTTACAGATCAGATCAGAGAGAAAGAAAGAAAGAGATCAACAGATATTCTGTTTGTTCGTTCTGGAGAATTACTGCACAGGACGAATCTTCATGCTGATGGTCTTCAGGGAGTAATCATGACCCATCCAGTGTTTCCACTCCACTCCTACAGCAAAGATAGTGGCATCAGCCCCCCAGCGATAAACGCCGTTAGGGTTTGCTCGGTGACAGCCGTTGTACCAGAACGCCCCCAGGAACTGTCTGGCACAGTTTCTGTTGTCAGAGTCCTGGTCTTTGTCGAAGGTGGAGAACTTCTGTCCATTGTGATGATTCATGGAGTCTCCTACAGAAACACAAGAAAACAACAAGTGTATGATCACAACACTGCTGCTAATGACACCATATTATATAATGTTATATAACTATTAACACTACAACTGTCACTACTAATACAGTACTACTGCTATGGCCACCACTTGTACAAATACTTCCAGTACTACTAGTACTGCATCTGCTGCTGCTACTGTAACATAACAACATGCAGTATGTCATGTAGACAAGAACTGTAAAAGGTTGAAGGGATGAAAAACACCTGAAACCTGCTGGGGCTCATTTACATTTTCTCTTTAAATGTGTTTATAAAAACCAAAGCTTCATGTAATTAATAAAACATGAGCAGAACAAGGATTTGTTGTTACTAAGTTGAAAATCTTTGTGAATCTGTCTTTAGCTGAAGGAATCACACAATTAATCCAATATAAGGACAGAAATCCTCAGTGTCTCCATGTGGAAACCAAACATCAGACAAACAGAAGTACTAACTGCTAACAGTAACTGACCTGCTCCTCCATCAGTGAATCCAGACACATGCAGTCTGTATCCGTGGGACTCTGATTCGATGGAGAACGAGGAGTAACGAGCAAATGTTTTGTTCCCACTGAAGTCCTCCATGTCGACCAGCAGCTCAAACTTTTTCCTCTGAGTCAGATGGAAGAGACTCTCCAGGCCTGAAAACACAAACATGAAGTCACGTCAGAGTTTGTTTGTTTTAATGAACAGAGAGTTTCATGAAGTCACATGACTGTTCTCACCCAGCCAGTACTCTCCAGCAGCGCTACCAAAGCCCGTCTTGTATTGATCCCAGGGCCTGTAGAAGTTCACTGAGCCGTCCATCCTCCTCTGGAACACCTGGGGGTTATTATGACGGTCAAACAGGAAGTGTTCATACTGAAAACCACTCAGCTGTGACTTGATGACTTCTGTTCAAAAACTCACCGTCCAGCCTCCTCCATCTGAGTCCATGTCACAGTACACCTACACACAAACACACTCATTAGTAAATATGATCCTTTACTAAAACTATATTCAACCAATCAGCAGCTGCCACGTCTTGAGTCTGAAGCACCTTAAAGTGTCACTGACAGCTGCTAGCTGCTCCAACTGACTCCTATTCAACAAGTCTCAACTTCTCTCTAGAAATACTGAGTCAGTCATTGTTTTCAACGAGTCATTCTGGTCTCAATCTCCAAATTCAGGCCCTCTAATAAGTGTGCTGGTGGTCATTTTGGAAATTATCGCCCCATTAAAGGACCAGTGTGTAAGATTAAGGGGACATTTAATATAATATTCATAATAATGGTTTTATTAGTGTATTAAAACCTAAAAATAAGAATTGTTGTGATATCAGCATAGACTGAACCTCTATATCTACAGAGGTCCTCTTCCACAGAGCCTACCATGTTTCTACAGAAGCCCAGAACAGACAAACCAAACACTGGCTTGTTATGACCTGACTCAAGTGGCCACAACAAAAGGGAGACACATCATGTTACAAAACGACAGATTCAAAATCTTGTTATTGTCCATTGTGTCAAATCATCATCTGAAACCCTAACCCAAATAAATGTAGTGGAGTAGAAAGTACAATATTTCCCTCTGACATGTAGAAAGTAGCATCACATGGAAATACTACAGTAAAGTACAAGTATCTCAAACTGTACTACAGTAAAGTACAAGTACCTCTACATTTTCCTTAAGTACAGTACTTGAGTAAATGTACTGTACTTTCCACCACTGTGTGACAGTGTGAGGGTTCATGTGTAGTCTGTGTCCTGCTGAAAGCTCAGACATAGAGTCAGTCTGTGGATACAACTAGATGGAACTAATAGACAACAGAGACATCTAGTGGTGGAACGTGTTCATTTCAACAGAGCCTCCAGTTATATCTGCTGGTTTAGTAGAATCAACCTGAACTGTCTTCACATGGTGATGGACTCATCTTTGAACCAACATCTTCTAACTGTGTCCCAGAGAGGATGAAGTGTACCTGGACAGCAGACGTGGCTCCGATGGGATAGATGGTGTACACTCCACTGAGTTGGCTGTTGTCATTGTTATGGATGTCACTGCAGTCCAGCGGGAGGACGAGAGGTAAGCAGCAGGTCAACACTGGAGCCAGGAGGAGGAGGAAGACTGAAACCAGCTGCAACAGAAACACAACAGCACACACAAAATAAAATAAAACTAAACTCAGAGAAGATTCACTTCCAACCTTGTTAAAACAACTGACTGTAATTTGGGATTTTTGGGATTTTTAAACAGACTATTTCAGAGAATCAGACTGAAACTACTGATCAGTTTTAATTCAGTCAGGTGTATAAAGTCACAAACTTACCTTCATCGTCAGAGTTCTGCTGAGAGGATCTGATGAAAATCTTGATGTCAGTCAGTCTGGATGCTCTGATGTGTCTTAACTGTATATATGCCCCAAAGATCAATAAATGACTATACAGTTGCTGCGTCATACTGATAAAACTATTTGCTGAACAAGTGGAAACATGATGTCCTTGACCTAAGGTGTCCTCTTGTTTCTGCCCTATAGTCGGTCTGTTAGGACATAAATGGGCTTATGAGAAAAATAGAAATGAATATAATAAAATATGTTTTTATGATTTACAGCAAACTAAAGATCTACCTTTTAAATCTGTTTTTTAATTGAACTTTATTTTATTTATTAATCTGTATTTTATTTTATCTTTTAACCTGTTTTACTACTTAGAATATCCTTTTATTCACAACCCACCTTTTATGTCTGCTTTGACTTCATCACATTTCCTCTGTAGTTGTTTTATTCTTTTCTTTACTTCTTATATTTGTTTTCCTTTTAATACCTAACACACACATTACCCTAACCCTGGTGTTACACACTTTATTCTATAGTGACTTTGTTTTATTACTTCTTTATTGTATTTTATCTTTTGTTTTATTTGGGTTTTCCTAATTTTTACATGTTTTAATACGTAAAGCACTTTGTGTTACATTTGCCCTGTATGAAAATACAAATACGGTTCGAGTGGTTATTTATCTCATAACAAAAGCTGCGTCCCAAATTGGGATCTATCTAATTGATGGGAAAATACAAATCTCTTATTCATTTTGTGTTCCTATAACCAGTAATACGTTCCTATAACCAGTAACACCAATGTCTTATATTCATTTTTACATTTGCATAATCAGTTTGCAACATTATATTCAGTTTACTGGTGATTGTACTTTTATACATTATATTAGTATGTGTTAGAATGGTTAGCGTGACTATTTTTATGACTGTAGTAATGATTAAAAGTGTATGCATTATACTTTGCATTCCACACTTGTAGAGTAGTTATTGTGCTTGTGATTGTAAGAGGCCACAGTGCTAGAAGGTCAAGAAGTTAACACTTGCTCTTTGTTGCAGTAAATTTCCATCCTATGTTATGAGATATTTTCACTAATGTTGAAGATCGCAAGTGGTGGGAGAGAGAGACTCGACAACGGAGACAGCACGGGATGGCTCCAGAGGGAAAACAGCCCACCACCTGGTGCCCTGATAACACTTGTTGATAAATATGATAATTAATCATCATGTTCCCAAAAAAGATCATGGTGTGATATTTGTATTAACACTCAATTTAACTTAATTTCAAAATTCTTCAGTTATTCAACTTCTCTTTTGCTCCACATGCTTCTGTCTTTTGTTGTTGAACCATATACTTTGATAATCAGAGAAGAGTTTCTAATGTTTTTCATGTTTCTGGGCTGTTTCAGATAAACAGAGTTCACTTCAGGTCGTCCTGTTTTGACTGTTTGTTTTCACAGAAAGAAAAAAGATCAATTTATTCAGGCCTTTAACAGTCAAACTGCTGATCGACTCATTTTCTAATTGTGTCAACTGCAGCTGTCAGATAAATGTACTCTGTTACTTTCCACCACTGAAAATAAGACACAAGGAGATTCTTTAAGTTTAGGAATTATTTCGTTTTGGAGAAATAAAACTATAATATTTGTATCTGCCTGTATGTGCTTCTTCACTTTGGCCACCAGGGGGCAGCAGAGGAATAGCAGCGCTTTAGAATAAATCCAGATAGATAAAATAGGTGATGGTTTCCTGTGTGACCAAACATTCATTCACACAAAGAGATGACAAACTGTACCTCACTGACAATGTTGATTTTATGTGCAAGGAAGATAATCAGACTGTTTTTCTTCTGATTATTTGATAAACATTTCATCACAACTCAATTATTATCCCTTACATACGCTTCAGGGTCACATTTCAGCCATTTTTGCATTTTAGAGCTGTAAAAAAAACACTGTACACATATAAGAAAAATACAATAAATACATTTAAATATAATTTTAAAAATGGAGTTGTAAATGTTTCAGAATATTGATATTGTTAAATTGTAATAATTAATTGTGAATATACTCTGGTTTTAAAAACATTTGAGAGTTTATAAAATCATGAAGGAAAACACATTTTTGGTGATAATTTAGGAAAAAAAAGATTTGTGAATAAAAATATTTTATATAATAATGATAATTTAATTTAAAGTTGATCTTTCCACTCATCATGTATTTGGACATTTTTAACAGGTTGTTTTAAATTGTCTTTAATGATGACGTCACGCAAAGAGTGTCACGGCCCTGCCCACGTCATGACAGACGTCTCCGGCGTCATATCCGAGATCCAGGTTGCCCTGGCAACCCTAGTTCTAATTAATTATTCTAAAGACTGAAGTGAAATCAATAAATTATGACAAATCAAATTCGGTCTTCAACTGTTGACCTTTTCGCTTTACACCCAGCAGCGGCTCACACACACACTCCACTCTGACTTTTATTCATGCTGGAAATATTTATTTGATATATATGTGAGGTTACAGATTAGATCAGAAAGAAAGAAAGAAAGAGATCAACAGATATTCTGTTTGTTCGTTCTGGAGAATTACTGCACAGGACGAATCTTCATGCTGATGGTCTTCAGGGAGTAGTCATGACCCTTCCACGTGGACCACTCCACTCCTACAGCATAGAGAGTGCCATCAGCCCCCCAGCGATAAACACCGTTAGGGTTTGAATCGTGACATTTGCTATACCAGAACGCCCCCAGGTACTGTCTGGCACAGTGATCGTTGTCAGAGTCCTGGTCTTTGTCGAAGGTGGAGAACTTCTGTCCGTTGTGAAAAAGCAGGCCGTCTCCTACAGAAACACAAGAAACAACAAGTGTATGATCACAACACTGCTGCTAATGACACCATATTATATAATGTTATATAACTATTAACACTACAACTGTCACTACTAATACAGTACTACTGCTATGGCCACCACTTGTACAAATACTTCCAGTACTACTAGTACTGCATCTGCTGCTGCTACTGTAACATAACAACATGCAGTATGTCATGTAGACAAGAACTGTAAAAGGTTGAAGGGATAAAAACACCTGAAACCTGCTGGGGCTCATTTACATTTTTCCTTTAAATGTGTTTATAAAAACCAAAGCTTCATGTAATTAATAAAACATGAGCAGAACACAGATTTGTTGTTACTGAGCTGAAAATCTTTGTGAATCTGTCTTTAGCTGAAGGAATCACACAAATAATCCAATATAAGGACAGAAATCCTCAGTGTCTCCATGTGGAAACCAAACATCAGACAAACAGAAGTACTAACTGCTAACAGTAACTGACCTGCTCCTCCATCAGTGAATCCAGACACATTCAGTCTGTATCCGTGGGACTCTGGGTCGATGGAGAACGAGGAGTAACAAGCAAATGTTTTGTTCCCACTGAAGTCCTCCATGTCGACACGAAGCTCGACCTTTTTACTCAGAGTCAGATGGAAGAGACTCTCCAGGCCTGAAAACACACAAACATGAAGTCACATCAGAGTTTGTTTGTTTTAATGAACAGAGAGTTTCATGAAGTCACATGACTGTTCTCACCCAGCCAGTACTCTCCAGCAGCGTTACCAAAGCCCTTCTTGTAGTGATCCCAGGGCCTGTAGAAGTTCACCGAGCCGTCCATCCTCCTCTGGAACACCTGGGGGTTATTATGACAGTCAAACAGGAAGTGTTCATACTGAAAACCACTCAGCTGTGACTTGATGACTTCTGTTCAAAAACTCACCGTCCAGCCTCCTCCTGCTGAGTCCATGTCACAGTACACCTACACACAAACACACTCATTAGTAAATGTGATCCTTTACTAAAACTATATTCAACCAATCAGCAGCTGCCACGTCTTGAGTCTAAAGCACCTTAAAGTGTCACTGACAGCTGCTAGCTGCTCCAACTGACTCCTATTCAACAAGTCTCAACTTCTCTCTAGAAATACTGAGTCAGTCATTGTTTTCAACGAGTCATTCTGGTCTCAATCTCTAAACTCAGGCCCTCTAATAAGTGTGCTGGTGGTCATTTTGGAAATTATTAGTAAAAGGACCAGTGTGTAAGATTAAGGGGACGTACTGTCAGACATTTAATACAATATATTGATAATAATTTTTATTGGTGTATTATCACCTGAAAATAGAATTGTGTTTTTGTCAGCATAGAATGAACCTTGATATCTACAGACATTCAAAAGCTTGTTATATTATCCATTGTGTCAAATCTTAATCTGAAAAGTAAAGCTGTCAAATAAATGTAGTGGAGTAGAAAGTACTTGAGTAAATGTACTGAGTAACTTTCCACCACTGTGTGACAGTGTGAGGGTTCATGTGTAGTTTGTGTCCTGCTGAAAGCTCAGACATACAGTCAGTCTGTGGATACAACTAGATGGACCTAATAGACAACAGAGACATCTAGTGGTGGAACGTGTTCATTACAACAGAGCCTCCAGTTATATCTGCTGGTTTAGTAGAATCAACCTGAACTGTCTTCACATGGTGATGGACTCATCTTTGAACCAACATCTTCTAACTGTGTCCCAGAGAGGATGAAGTGTACCTGGACAGCAGACGTGGCTCCAATGGGATAGATGGTGTACACTCCACTGAGTTGGCTGATGTCATTGTTATGGATGTCACTGCAGTCCAGCGGGAGGTCGAGCAGTAAGCAGCAGGTCAACACTGGAGCCAGGAGGAGGAGGAAGACTGAAACCAGCTGCAACAGAAACACAGCAGCTCACACAAAATAAAATAAAACTAAACTCAGAGAAGATTCACGTCCAACCTTGTTAAAACAACTGACTGTAATTTGGGATTTTTGGAACTTTTTAAACAGACTATTTCAGAGAATCAGACTGAAACTACTGATCAGTTTTAATTCAGTCAGGTGTATAAAGTCACAAACTTACCTTCATCATCAGAGGTCTGCTGAGAGGATCTGATGAAAATCTTGATGTCAGTCAGTCTGGATGCTCTGATGTGTCTGAACTGTATTTATGCCCCAAAGATCAATAAATGACTAAACAGCTGCTGATTCACACTGATAAAACTATTTGTTGAACAAGTGGAAACATGATGTCCTTGAGTGGGTGTGTTCCTGATTACATGCTGTCCTCTTGTTTCTGCTCTATTGTCGGTCTGTTAGGACATAAATCGGCTTATGAGAAAAATAGAAATGAATATAATAAAATATCTTTTCATGATTTACAGCAAACTAAAGATCTACTTTTCAAATCTGTTTTTAATTGAACTTTATTTTATTTATTAATCTGACTTTTATTTTATCTTTTAACCTGTTTTACTGCTTAGAATATCCTTTTATTCACAACCCACCTTTTATGTCTGCTTTGACTTCATCACATTTCCTCTGTAGTTGTTTTATTCTTTTCTTTACTTCTTATATTTGTTTTCCTTTTAATACCTAACACACACATTACCCTAACCCTGGTGTTACACACTTTATTCTATAGTGACTTTGTTTTATTACTTCTTTATTGTATATTATCTTTTGTTTTATTAGGGTCTTTCTAATTTTTACATGTTTTTAATACGTAAAGCACTTTGTGTTACATTTGCCCTGCATGAAAATACAAATACGGTTCGAGTGGTTATTTATCTCATAACAAAAGCTGCGTCCCAAATTGGGATCTATCTAATGTTCCCAAAAAAGATCATGGTGTGATATGTGTATTAACACTGTAATGGAAATTCTTATTATTCATCTTGTCTGAGCAAATGAGTAGTTATGTTATTTGATTAGATGTATGTGTGTGTGTGTCATAATCTGTTGACCATGCCATGAAATGCTGATTTAATGACCTTTGATGGAACATCATGTATGTTATAATCTGCTGATTATCTATTGTCCTGATTGTATACACGTGATGACGTGCCTATTGTGATGGCATTGGTCTGTTGATAGAACAATGTCTCCCTTTCTATGATAATGTATTGTATATAATCTGACTGTTTACTCTGCTCCGGGCTCGCTTTTTCATCTCACGCCTGAGACAGAAGGAGTCGGTCTGCAGACGACTGAATAAACTACAGAAAGACAACGTCACGGCTTTGTGCTTCTTGATGAATAAAAATTGCCAGAACAATTGGCGTTGTCGGCAGGTCACCCGTGAGCCGGCATTCGGGACTCAGCGCTGCAGGTTAAGTCTGTACAGCTGGAGTCTGGGACTCCAAAACGCCCCAAACCTCCCTGTCAAAGAGAGTAGAGAAGTGGGGGACCTGACACGTGAGGACCGACGCTCACTCACTGGCGTGATCAAGGAACTTTTTCTGGCACATAACCTTGTCTTTCTGGTGAGTACAATCAGTTATAATAGATCCTCGCCACCGAGGGTGGGTGTAATAGACGTATTAACAGGGCAGGTGCTTTCCGCTGTAGGATCACTGAAGCTTCGGGGGTCTGGGACCTTAGAGACTGTAGCAGACAGTCCGTGTGCACATTAAAAAGCTTTGAATATTACCATCAACGATCGTTTAGTTGTAGGTTTAAAGTTCTAAGAACGTAGGGGTATAGAATATTTTTACTTTTTCACTCTACTTGTAAAAAAAAAAAAAAGTGAGGAGTTTAGTAAAAATAACACAATTAAAATAAACCTTTAGAGAAAACTAACAGTGAGTAAAATATCTACACTAAATTAACTGAAGTAGCAATAAATAATAAATAAAAATCCAAGGTCCTTACAAATCCACCTAAAGAGAAGAAGCAACTAAAAATCTAAAACAAATTTATTTTTTTTGCCACAATGGGCTCTAACAGTACCAAGGATGAAACACCTGTAAATCCACCTGTAATGTCTTCTCCCAATATTAGGTTTATGATCACAAAATATGGTGAACAAGTACTGACCAACTTGGAATCTGGGTTCAAGAGTGTGGGTTTGACGACTTCTCTTGATCCAAATGGGAAACAAATGGACAAAGGTAGCTGGGAATTTCCCGGAGGAAGAACCAAGATTGACTAATCCATTGTGGACACATGTAATGAACAATCAATATAGACAAACAGTGACTGAGCTTTGTGACAGAATCAAAGCAGCTTTCCCTCTAAGACTGGATATGGGAAAGATATCAGCTTGCAGGCAGGGGGATAATGAGACTGTGTCTGATTATCTCACTCGACTCACAGAGGTCCACAACACACACAGTGGCCTCCAATGTCCAGCTGACATAGGGGGTGCTAACCCAATCACCCCATGGGAGGCGCACCTGCGGGACCGCTTCATCAATGGCATTCACCCAGAGATCAGTGCGATGGTTAAACGTAACTGTCTGACATGGGACTATGGCCACCTCGAGACGGTTGAATAGACGGTTGTTGATAGAACAATGTCTCCCTTTCTATGATAATGTATTGTATATAATCTGACTGTTTCCTCTGCTCCGGGCTCGCTTTTTCATCTCACGCCTGAGACAGAAGGAGTCGGTCTGCAGACGACTGAATAAACTAGAGAAAGACAACGTTACCGGCTTTGTGCTTCTTGATAAATAAAAATTGCCAGAACAACACTCAATTTAACTTAATTTCAACATTCTTCAGTTATTCAACTTCTCTTTTGCTCCACATGCTTCTGTCTTTTGTTGTTGAACCATATACTTTGATAATCAGAGAAGAGTTTCTAATGTTTTTCATGTTTCTGGGCTGTTTCAGATTAACAGATTTCACTTGAGGTCGTCCTGTTTTGACTGTTTGTTTTCACAGAAAGAAAAAAGATCAATTTATTCAGGCCTTTAACAGTCAAACTGCTGACCGACTCATTTTCTAATTGTGTCAACTGCAGCTGTCAGATAAATGTACTCTGTTACTTTCCACCACTGAAAATAAGACACAAGGAGATTCTTTAAGTTTAGGAATTATTTCGTTTTGGAGAAATAAAACTATAATATTTGTATCTGCCTGTATGTGCTTCACTTTGGCCACCAGGGGGCAGCAGAGGAATAGCAGCGCTTTAGAATAAATCCAGATAGATAAAATAGGTGATGGTTTCCTGTGTGACCAAACATTCATTCACACATAGAGTGGAATATGAACAATATGTTATGGGTTAAACTGTAAACTGAAAATAAAATATTATTAAAGGGAAATCAAAATAGTGGACAATAAAATAAAAATACAATTCATACATTAAAATATAATTCTAAAAAATGGAGTGTTGTTTCAGGATATTGATATTGTTAAATTGTAATAATTAATTGTGAATATACTCTGGTTTTAAAAACATTTTAGAGTTTATAAAATCATGAAGGAAAACACATTTTTGGTGATAATTTAGGAAAAAAAAGATTTGTGAATAAAAATATTTTATATAATAATGATAATTTAATTTAAAGTTGATCTTTCCACTCATCATGTATTTGGACATTTTTAACAGGTTGTTTTAAATTGTCTTTTTTTTATATAATACACACTTTTTTATTGAAGTTTAACACACAAATAATAGGCTACAGGCAGGGAGAGATCAATTCACTCAATCAGGTAACCATCTAGGTCAGAAATATGCTCCCTTTTGTAAATGAGTGAAAACCACCACACTGATACTTCTCAATAGATAAACACAATAAATCATTGACAGCACTACGTTATCAAGGCAACCATTAGCCTACCTTACAGACAGCCAGTCAGTAAAAGGGCTCCAAGTAAACATATTGATCCAGTTTGTCCAGTAGGGAGTATGTCACCCTCTCGTAGGCAGCAAGCTGTGCCATTGTTGTAGTCCATTCTTCATAAGGAGGGGGGTATGTTTTCCTCCAGTGTCTTAGTAGTATCCGTTTAGCTGTTGTTAGAGCCAAAATAATCCATCTTTTCTCAAAGCAGGAAAAGTTATTGTCCCGAAGCTCAGTGGTCGATCCCAAGATAGCCAGTTTTGCAGAGATTTGGAAACTTTTGTGCAAGACTTCAAATATAATCTGATGAATGTTATTCCACCAGTCTTTAAGTGCTGGGCATGTCCAGAGTATATGTAGTATAGAAGCACCTCTCCCGTCACATCTCCAGCAAGAGTCTGCTGTAATTAGGTTCCATTTATAAAGTTGTTGTGGCGTCCGATGCCATCTGTGTATTATTTTCAGTTGAATTTACAGTCTTTAACGATGACGTCACGCAAAGAGTGACACGGCCCCGCCCACGTCATGACGGACGTCTCCGGCGTCAAATCCGAGCTCCAGGTTGCCCTAGCAACTCCACGGATGGACCAATCAGAGGGAAGCCACCTCTCCTCCCCTCCTCCCCCACATCAACCAGCTGACACCACCGCCGCTGGAGCAGGGAGGCGGAGGAGGGATGGCCAGAGATCCCACAACTCTTCCCTCTCAGTCCGGACTCCACGAACCGAGCTGAGGATTTTTATCTTCGTGCGTAAAAGCGCGGATGGCACAGATGGCACAGATGTCGGAGTCGGTGATGACACTGGACACTTGTAGCTCTCTGGACACAATCTGAGCCGGGTGACCAGACTGTTTGGTGCATGTAAACACGCACAGAGTCTCCGTCGTGGATCATTGAGGGACTTTAATTTACGAGGATTTATTTGGTGTCTCTGCGTTCTTGGACCGGGCTGTTTGCAGGAGGAAGAGGAAGAGGAGGAAGAGGAAGAGGAGGGTTACATGCTGCCGAGTCTCGTCTCATGATGGGACCGTAGAGGATGAGCCACAGAAGCAGCCCGGCCAGAGCGTACGACTTTCTCCTCAAGTTCCTGCTGGTGGGAGACAGTGATGTGGGGAAAGGAGAGATCCTGGCGAGCCTGCAGGACGGAGCCAGCGAGTCTCCGTACGGATACAACATGGGTGAGAGAGAGAGAGAGAGAGAGAGAGAGAGAGAGACGGTCTGAGTTCGTCTCTTAATAACGTCAAACTGCATCAGCATAGAAAGAGTTTTACATTTTAACTCATTTCATTTCACTAAATTCAAAGAGTCAAAAGCAAAGTTATTATTTGTATAAAGTAATTGAGGATAATGATGCAAACAGAGTGCAGGTTGATATCTAATGATTCTTCCTCCTTTGTAGAAGTGAAACGTTCATAGCAGCTGTAGTTCACTGCCATAGTGTCTCTCATAGTTTATTAAACTGATTTTACTGTTACTTTGTGCATCAGATTGGGATCATTCATGTTTTCCAGTGAAACAGGTTTGACAGGTGAGAGGATTCAGGTGTTATGGAGAAATGTTTCTACGGTGGCCCAGAACAGACAAAACAACTGAATATCTTAACACGTCAAAAACAAAACGTATCACTCTGGCTTGTGAGGAAGTGTGAATATCAGAGGTTTTTAAACTACAGAAAACCGATCAGTTGACAATGTAAATAATCGTTAGTTGTTCCCTGGTATGAAGTATTAACTGTAAAAAACTAACCTGTTTATGTAATGTTTATCACCCTATCATACGTTTGTCATTTGTCATTGCTTATGTGTGTGTGTGTGTGTGTGTGTGTGTGTGTGTGTGTTAAACCTGTCAAGGACTGTGTGTGGTATTAATAAACACAGCTGCTGGTGACTCATGGCTGCCAGCAGGGGGCGATCTGGACGAGCCGACACTCTCCAAGCTTCACTCACAGCTTACAGACGATCAGATGATGTAATTCACACGCAGGCAGCATGTTGGAGGTCTGCAGCTTGTTGGAGGTCTGCAGCTTGTTGGAGGTTGGAGGTCTGCAGCTTGTTGGAGGTTGGAGGTCTGCAGCATGTTGGAGGTCTGCAGCTTGTTGGAGGTTGGAGGTCTGCAGCTTGTTGGAGGTCTGCAGCTTGTTGGAGGTCTGCAGCTTGTTGGAGGTTGGAGGTCTGCAGCATGTTGGAGGTCTGCAGCTTGTTGGAGGTTGGAGGTCTGCAGCTTGTTGGAGGTCTGCAGCTTGTTGGAGGTCTGCAGCATGTTGGAGGTCTGCAGCTTGTTGGAGGTCTGCAGCTTGTTGGAGGTTGGAGGTCTGCAGCTTGTTGGAGGTCTGCAGCTTGTTGGAGGTTGGAGGTCTGCAGCTTGTTGGAGGTCTGCAGCTTGTTGGAGGTTGGAGGTCTGCAGCTTGTTGGAGGTCTGCAGCTTGTTGGAGGTTGGAGGTCTGCAGCATGTTGGAGGTCTGCAGCTTGTTGGAGGTTGGAGGTCTGCAGCATGTTGGAGGTCTGCAGCATGTTGGAGGTCTGCAGCATGTTGGAGGTCTGCAGCTTGTTGGAGGTTGGAGGTCTGCAGCTTGTTGGAGGTCTGCAGCTTGTTGGAGGTTGGAGGTCTGCAGCATGTTGGAGGTCTGCAGCTTGTTGGAGGTTGGAGGTCTGCAGCTTGTTGGAGGTCTGCAGCTTGTTGGAGGTCTGCAGCATGTTGGAGGTCTGCAGCTTGTTGGAGGTCTGCAGCTTGTTGGAGGTTGGAGGTCTGCAGCTTGTTGGAGGTCTGCAGCATGTTGGAGGTCTGCAGCATGTTGGAGGTCTGCAGCATGTTGGAGGTTGGAGGTCTGCAGCTTGTTGGAGGTCTGCAGCTTGTTGGAGGTCTGCAGCTTGTTGGAGGTCTGCAGCTTGTTGGAGGTCTGCAGCATGTTGGAGGTCTGCAGCATGTTGGAGGTCTGCAGCATGTTGGAGGTCTGCAGCATGTTGGAGGTTGGAGGTCTGCAGCTTGTTGGAGGTCTGCAGCTTGTTGGAGGTCTGCAGCTTGTTGGAGGTCTGCAGCATGTTGGAGGTTGGAGGTCTGCAGCTTGTTGGAGGTCTGCAGCATGTTGGAGGTCTGCAGCTTGTTGGAGGTCTGCAGCTTGTTGGAGGTCTGCAGCTTGTTGGAGGTCTGCAGCATGTTGGAGGTTGGAGGTCTGCAGCTTGTTGGAGGTTGGAGGTCTGCAGCTTGTTGGAGGTCTGCAGCATGTTGGAGGTCTGCAGCTTGTTGGAGGTCTGCAGCTTGTTGGAGGTCTGCAGCTTGTTGGAGGTCTGCAGCATGTTGGAGGTTGGAGGTCTGCAGCATGTTGGAGGTCTGCAGCTTGTTGGAGGTCTGCAGCTTGTTGGAGGTCTGCAGCTTGTTGGAGGTCTGCAGCATGTTGGAGGTCTGCAGCATGTTGGAGGTCTGCAGCATGTTGGAGGTCTGCAGCATGTTGGAGGTCTGCAGCTTGTTGGAGGTCTGCAGCATGTTGGAGGTTGGAGGTCTGCAGCATGTTGGAGGTTGGAGGTCTGCAGCTTGTTGGAGGTCTGCAGCTTGTTGGAGGTCTGCAGCTTGTTGGAGGTCTGCAGCATGTTGGAGGTCTGCAGCATGTTGGAGGGCTGCAGCTTGTTGGAGGTCTGCAGCTTGTTGGAGGTCTGCAGCATGTTGGAGGTTGGAGGTCTGCAGCTTGTTGGAGGTCTGCAGCATGTTGGAGGTCTGCAGCATGTTGGAGGTCTGCAGCTTGTTGGAGGTTGGAGGTCTGCAGCTTGTTGGAGGTCTGCAGCATGTTGGAGGTTGGAGGTCTGCAGCATGTTGGAGGTCTGCAGCTTGTTGGAGGTCTGCAGCTTGTTGGAGGTTGGAGGTCTGCAGCTTGTTGGAGGTCTGCAGCTTGTTGGAGGTCTGCAGCTTGTTGGAGGTCTGCAGCATGTTGGAGGTTGGAGGTCAGCAGCATGTTGGAGGTCTGCAGCTTGTTGGAGGTCTGCAGCATGTTGGAGGTCTGCAGCTTGTTGGAGGTCTGCAGCATGTTGGAGGTCTGCAGCATGTTGGAGGTCTGCAGCATGTTGGAGGTCTGCAGCTTGTTGGAGGTCTGCAGCTTGTTGGAGGTCTGCAGCATGTTGGAGGTCTGCAGCTTGTTGGAGGTCTGCAGCATGTTGGAGGTCTGCAGCTTGTTGGAGGTCTGCAGCTTGTTGGAGGTCTGCAGCTTGTTGGAGGTCTGCAGCATGTTGGAGGTCTGCAGCATGTTGGAGGTCTGCAGCTTGTTGGAGGTCTGCAGCTTGTTGGAGGTCTGCAGCATGTTGGAGGTTGGAGGTCTGCAGCATATTGGAGGTCTGCAGCATGTTGGAGGTCTGCAGCTTGTTGGAGGTCTGCAGCATGTTGGAGGTCTGCAGCATGTTGGAGGTCTGCAGCTTGTTGGAGGTCTGCAGCATGTTGGAGGTCTGCAGCATGTTGGAGGTTGGAGGTCTGCAGCATGTTGGAGGTCTGCAGCTTGTTGGAGGTCTGCAGCATGTTGGAGGTTGGAGGTCTGCAGCTTGTTGGAGGTCTGCAGCTTGTTGGAGGTCTGCAGCATGTTGGAGGTTGGAGGTCTGCAGCTTGTTGGAGGTCTGCAGCATGTTGGAGGTCTGCAGCATGTTGGAGGTCTGCAGCATGTTGGAGGTCTGCAGCTTGTTGGAGGTTGGAGGTCTGCAGCTTGTTGGAGGTCTGCAGCTTGTTGGAGGTTGGAGGTCTGCAGCTTGTTGGAGGTCTGCAGCATGTTGGAGGTCTGCAGCTTGTTGGAGGTCTGCAGCATGTTGGAGGTCTGCAGCATGTTGGAGGTCTGCAGCATGTTGGAGGTCTGCAGCTTGTTGGAGGTTGGAGGTCTGCAGCTTGTTGGAGGTCTGCAGCTTGTTGGAGGTCTGCAGCTTGTTGGAGGTCTGCAGCTTGTTGGAGGTTGGAGGTCTGCAGCATGTTGGAGGTCTGCAGCTTGTTGGAGGTCTGCAGCATGTTGGAGGTCTGCAGCATGTTGGAGGTCTGCAGCTTGTTGGAGGTCTGCAGCTTGTTGGAGGTCTGCAGCTTGTTGGAGGTCTGCAGCTTGTTGGAGGTCTGCAGCGACTGCGTACGCTCCATTACATAATCACATGTAAAACCTGTTTCAGAGCGAAGCTGGTAAAATATTAATAATCATCTCTCTGTGTAATCTCTTTATAGTTTTCATCTTTTGCAGTTACGACATTCAAGTTATTTGAACTCTTGATTTAGTTTTTTCTGTTCTTGATATATGAATCCATTCTGTCAATTTAACAATTTGTTGTCCTGATTTAGTAATTTTGCTTTTTGATATATTTTTGATGGACAGGAAGTAAAACTCTGAGATAAACGAGAGCTGGATGACTCGTCCTGCAGATTTTAAGGGATATCAGAGATGACACAGTCTTGCATTTAAAGTAAATCCACATAGTTTTTTACTCGAGAGTCGGAATATAACCTCCAATCAGTCCACAGTGAGAAGCTGGACACGGGGGTGAAGTCTGTTAAATGGAGGTATGTTGTTGTCTCAGTATGTGGATAAGAGTGTAGAAGATCAGAAAATCATCTGGATTTGACTGTAAACTTTGGATTTGTCTTGTGTGGATGACAAACCCGACAGCAGGGTTTTAATCTGCAGAGCCGCTTCACTTTGTGACTCACACACAGATAAGTGGATTCTCACAGGAAAATAAATCGGCTGGTGCAGATTTAATATTTCAGGCATTTAGCTGACATCCGGAGCGACTTAGTGTGACAGCAGGGAAAGAGCCTCAGACTGTAGACATAACCTGCAGCAGCCAGGAGCGAGGAGGTCAAAGGTCAGGGATGACACCAACGCCACTGTGGATGCAGGAGAACATCCGAATGATCCCAGAATGATCCCAGAAAATAGACATAAGAGCTTAAGAGCCGATTTCATTGGCTGATACAGATTGTTGAGGCAGGTACAGATGTTGGGCCTCATTCACAAACCTGTACGCACAAGTCCAGGATTCATCAATATGTTCTTGTCTAATTTACTCTCACTCTGGTGGTGTTGGTGCACCAGGTCTGCAGGATGCGTACAGGATTCACAATCAGGCTCTAAACAGTGACACTGGCCTTCTCTGACTTCTGCTTTTAAAACTGTTGCTTGCATTTAACAGGCAGTAAAGTAGTTTTGGTTATT